>NC_051154.1:66640693-66693487 GCF_013339745.2 Dermacentor silvarum | reverse complement strand
TTCTCATAGTCTCGTCAAATCTCCTTTAGGAGCTGCTTAGATTCGCAGTGTGCAACT
Source organism: Dermacentor silvarum (assembly GCF_013339745.2). Classification (NCBI taxonomy): domain Eukaryota; kingdom Metazoa; phylum Arthropoda; class Arachnida; order Ixodida; family Ixodidae; genus Dermacentor; species Dermacentor silvarum. The sequence continues at coordinate 66,693,430 of NC_051154.1, read as the reverse complement.
CCTCTCCTGGTCAAAACTTTACACTGTGCTCTCGCGATCTGAATATCTGATGTGAAATGCGCGAGAAAAGTACAGCAGTTTTCAAATGCACAGCCACATTCAAATACAACGTCTTAAATACGAGGCCTAAGGTGGAGCCATGTGAGAAAACTGGAACATTCGCAATTTTGTAATCAGAAGCACACCTTGTAATGATCTTTATTTCCTCCGATTTGAACATTTCCTGAACATTTGTGTCGCCGTGTGCCGATCCCGATAAGAGCGGGGGAGCGACTTCGTGAGAGCTAATAGCGAAAAAAAAAACCTTACATAAACGTTTCGGCACATAAACAAACTATATTTCCCCCTTCTCTCGATGTGTATGTGTGTGCGTGCGTGTGTGTGTGTGTGTGTGTGTGTGTGTGTGTGTGTGTGTGTGTGTGTGTGTGCGTGCGTGCGTGCGTGCGTGCGTGTGTGCGTGTGTGCGTGTGTGCGTGTGTGCGTGTGTGCGTGTGTGCGTGTGTGCGTGTGTGCGCGTGTGTGCGTGTGTGCGTGTGCGCTTGTGCGTGTGTGCGTGTGCGCGTGTGCGTGTGTGCGTGTGTGCGTGCGTGTGTGCGTGCGTGTGTGTGTGTGTGTGTGTGTGTGTGTGTGTGTGTGTGTGTGTGTGTGTGTGTGTGTGGTGTGTGTGTGTGTGTGTGTGTGTGTGTGTGTGTGTGTGTGTGTGTGTTGTGTGTGTGTGTGTGTGTGTGTGTGTGTGTGTGCGCGCGCGCGCTCGTGTTTCTGCTTATAGAGTTATTAGAATACGCAACCCACTCCCTCGGAATTTCGCGTCTCCTTTACACTTCATAAACCCACATGTATGTACGTTTGTGAAAACTGCTTTGTTGACCTACCACATCCATTTCACTTCATGTTATCATACTTTAACGTTTTAAGATTTCTTGTTTGTGGAAAATTCGACGACAAGACAGTTTCATACATTTCCAACAATACATATAAATCAATCAGGTATTCAACCAAACACGAATACTGAAATGCCTTAATATTCATATTGGCATAGGCTTCATGAAGTGAACGTTGCTAGAAAAGAGGAACTGGCATTGCTTCAGCATAGTCGGCCCTGAAACGTCACAGAGAGAGATTGCTTCCCCTAATGCTTCTATTGCTGAAGCCACATTTTTCTCATTCGCAATTCTGCTTGCAATGGGTACCGAACAGGGTCCATTCACTTGGTTCGTGTTGTTTTCCGCAACAAGCTCTGCGCGGCGGATGCGCCCTCGTCCAAATGCAGGGCCGCGTTCGGCGCGGCAGCGCTCCTTGCCATGTTGATGCCGCGCTTGTAGCGATCTTCTCAAATAGAACCGCACACAAAAAGCCTCTCCAGGAAACACCGATTCCACATAGCGACGGCAGCGTAAACGTCTAACGGTGGTTAGGCCACCAAACGGAAGTGGGAGCCATAATGCTATGCAAGTAAATAAAAAGGCCCAAGCAACGTTATGTTGAGTCGCAACCGAGGGCTCGTTTAATCTAAAAGAAGAAGATAACAGGGCCAAGCACTCTAGTCGAAGATGAGGGCAGGAAAGTAGAAAAGAGAGCCAGGGAGGGGCGATCAGAGCTCGAGGAAAGGGGGCGAGCAAGTCATCTCGGGGCCACGCTGAATGGCAGCCGTATGCGGCGCTCGTCCTCTCCCGCCGCCTTGCTTTTCCTTTGTCGCGTGGGGAAGAAAGGCGCCCGGGCCAGGGCTTCTTTCTCAACGCAAGAGTTGCATTCATCAGGTTGGCATGGAAGCGACAGGCGGTCCCAAAGACTTGCAAATGGCCGCCAGTCGCACAAAGGGAGCAGCGAAGGGCGCGAGATGGGCTGAGCGCGCGCGATAGGAGCCGGCGGTTAGCCTCGTCTATTCGGCCGGCTCGTTCGCGGACAGCGTGGCCCGCAGGCGGCGCGCGCGTGGCCTAAACGCTCGAAAAGGGGAATGCGCGGAGATATGGGCTGCTCTTGAGCGGCAAAGTACTGAACGGTGGAGACTTTCGCGGGCGTGTCCTCGAACGCATTCACGGCATCCTTGGGAGGTAGCGGAGAGGACGGAGCAGAATGGAGACATGCACGAGCCCGTGTGACGCACACCTCTTCACTGCTTAGCCTATCCTGGTTGGCTTGGTGACATTTTCGTTTTCTTATATCAGTCTATTCTACTTATATTTGTGTTTCCAACACCGGGCTTCGTTTGTCCCAACAGGAACTCACCAAACTATTTATATCTCACCCTCATCGCAAGACGTGCTACTGCAGCGAATAGACGTTTTTTTTTTTTCGTTTTTTTTTTTTTTCGAATGGTCACTCTGCGTCCCGCACGTCCCAGAAGGGCCAGAGAAGCAGGCAGCATGGAGCACCGGAACTTGTGGACGACTATTAGTAACACATTCCTTCTCTCTTTAGGGTTGTCGATATGAAATGCTGAAGGAGGAGGTATGGTCTGGTCTGTGATTCTAAGTGGCGTCTGACTCTACAACTGCAGGATGCGGCACATATGCTAAATGCGTACACCGAAAACGCAATGACGCTCAATGAATCCACGTCTCAAACAAATATTTAAGTGTTCTGTAGGGTTATCATTACCTGTCATTGGCCTTAACAATTACGTTTTCGACTTGGAAACCACCTACTTCTGTAATGTTCCGGACGTCAGACGCGTTCCCTGCGCGGCCAATTTCGTCCAAGTGGTGCCGCCGTCAAACGCACTCCCGTTCGGCTAAACGTGGTCGCATAGAAGCCACGAAAGCTGTAAGGTTGGTTTTCCAACAGGCAGAAAGCTTGAGACTAGGGACGCTATCTGCCTTTGTCACGTTCGCAAGAGACAACTCCGAGTGCGCGCAAGAACCAGCCCCCCCTCCAACACTGGTTGAGTGGCAGCGCTGGGTTTCTCGGCAGCGGTCTTGGCAACGGTGTGGGTCTCCGAGCGGTGGCGAGGCCTTCCTGTTGGGCCCCGGCGCAAGACCCAGCTTTCAGACGCCGATCACACTGCCACAGGGCAGAAAGGAAAGAAAAGCGACGCCCCGCAGTCTGCGGCAGGCTTCAGAGCGAGAGGAAGGTCGAGAGTAACCGAGCGGCCGCGGCTGAAGGATACTTGCCGCACAATGTCGACAAGCCAGGCGCAGGAGCCGTCCGAGCGAAAGGCCAACGACGCCGCTCGCATACCGAGCAGCTCGTTGCCCAGCCCCGGCGGCGCACGCAAATATGCTGTGTGTGGTTCCCCCAACCACCAGGCCGCCTTGCGTGCCTCCGTGTATGTGTGTGTGTGTGTGTGTGTGTGTGTGTGTTTTTGGTGGCACTAATGATTTGTATAAACAAAGTAGGCGCAGCAGCTAACGAAGAATATATGGCTCCTTGGAATCCCGACGCGGTCAACTGCTCCACGCGAGCCACCCCCTCCCCTCTTTGCGCTTTCTCGGCGGGGCGTGAGCTGCCTGCCCAATGAACAAACGGGATCAATCGAGATTTCAAAATTTGCCGCCCAGCAGCGCCTGCGGCGTTGTCGTACGCAACCTGCGATTCGTGCCGGGTTATGCCCCGCCGCCTCCCGCGGTAGCCGCGGACTTGGACAAACATGGGGCGCGCCAAAAACTTTTAACGGCGCCCCTTCACTGAAGACAGAAGGAGCAGAAGCAAGCCCAAAGTGGGATGCAATGCCATGAGCAGGCGGGGCGCAATCAGTGCTCCCGTGCACGCTTGTCCCTCCCTTATATATTTCTTTCTATTATGTACGTAAGCAAAACCGCACCTATAAGCGCGCTTAATATAGTAACCTAATTTGTGTTTTGAACCATACCTTACGGTTTGTTTAATTTTGCATTTGCTAGATATTTCATACTGGCTCCCGCAAATTATTATTTTTACATTCTTCATTGTTTCTACCCGTGAAAAGTTTGGACAGGAAATAATTTCGTGTAAAAAGTAGAAAAGACTTCAATGGATGCAACTACGTAAAAGGTCTCAAGACGTGCTCATAGTGCTGACCACGCATCCTGCGAATAATCATGAGTGCACGCATGACCTTGCATTTTAATGCATCGCGTAGGCACCTTTGTCAAAGCAGGGACACGAGAGGCGCAGAAAACACACTCGTTAACCTGGAATGTATCTGTGAAACGGAGTTGTCGTGCAAAGAGTAAACAACAAGAACGCAGTGGTGTCAGAAGCTCTCCGCGGTGGAATGTCCTTGGCGCTAAGTTATACACCGAAGAAAAATTCCATACGGCGTATTGATAACGCCCCGTGTGTAGGTATGTCGGTGCACTCGATCGCTAATGCGGCGATCAATCAATCAACATCTCACGGTGAGGGTCGCGATAGCTTGCTCTGCATACTGTGGTGGCACATTTAAATGGACGCTGAATATAAGTACTAATACAGTTCAGACCGATAAAGCGTTCTTTCAAAATCAAACGACCATTTTTGTTAATTTCGCAGTTATAAGTTGAATATTAGAAGAGAAAATGAAGGTCAGGGTTTCAATTTCTTAAAATTCGCTCCAGAACTCCAGTGTCGGAATGCCAGCGTGACCGTCAAGAATTTCATTTTTTCTTTTAAATTAGGGATTTCTGCCTTTGTAAAAACTCTTAATACTTGCTAAGTTCCGTCTTTAGCTTCTTTAAGAGATAATGTAGTTCCCTTATAATAAAAGGTTAACTAATCCTGAGCAGCCGCCCTCAAAATTCATGACATCATGTCGAGCTGGGGCGCAAACTTCAATACGGTGTCGCCAACCGTCTTTCGTTGTGGCGTCTTTTCTGGCTTACGAAGACTCTTGTCACAATAAGGGGGGCTTTTTTGGTACTGTATAAAAGTAACTTACCAACACAGCTATTTTTTTTTTCTCTTTAGTGTCCGTTTAAATAAGTTACCGAGTACAGTGCAGTGCTGATGGCTGAGCTATTGAAGTCGAACGAAACCGCTTGGCTAGTACGGCTTGCGTCGATGCGGCAAGGCGGACTAGGTTACTTCTAAAACGCAGACAGCCGGAGAGCGCAAGGCTTCTCCTCTACGGCGAGGAGGGGATAGGAAAACTTACGACAGCGTAGGTCACCTAGACCGGCTAGGGGGCCCCGACTGTTCATTCTTTATTTTTTTTTTGGGGGGGGGGGGGGGGGGAGGAGAGAGAATTTCTTTAGGGACGCTTATTATGTGTGTGTGTGTGTGTGTGTGTGTGTGTGTGTGTGTGTGTGTGTGTGTGTGTGTTGAACAGCGTTCTGGATAGTAAAATCTATAATTTATGCAGGAGCTCGGCCTTGCTCGTTGTTTCGTTTTTTTTTTACTTATTCTTTTATAGTACGTTTAAAACAACATGCTGACGGTCTCTTCGCTAGTCATTCTTCCAGCACGCCGTACACCAAATCATCGAGTAGCAGTCACATTTCGTTCATTAATTAACAAACATTCAATAATTACTTTTTTTTAACTGGTTTTAACGACACATTGAAGTGGCAGTACTGGAGGACGATGCCGCAAGAGGAATAAAGTTATTTCCATGATTTTAAAAGCGCCATCCGTTGATGGGATACTTGTCGACAAAAATTCGCCTTTTCTCGCTCCGCTAATGAAACGGAGCGCGCAAACGGCACTGGAAGCACTGTCACGTTGTTCTCGACGCTCATGACGTAGGGCGTGCTCTGAGCGATCACGTGCTGACGCGTCCGTTCCGGAGTCAGGGATTTGTACCACAAGCGACGGTTGGTCGCCGAGACATGCGTTGGGGAGATAAAAGGATTAGAGGCGGGCGCAGGCTGTCGACCCGCTAACGCAAAGGCAACCAAACCAGGCAGTTCGGACTGAGGTTTCGGTGACGAATATTGGCACCAAATGTTTTTCTTAATTTTAGTTTTTCCTCGCCTAAGGGTACAACGTACGCGAAGATTTCAAAGAAAAGGTGCGTCTCTTCATGAAACAGTTCTGTAGGTACGTGAAACGCAGGATTGTGCAGCCGATCTTGTTTTTTCACCTTGGTTTCTGCGCAGCGTCAGATATGCAAGTGCTATATGCTTGTGGGCGCTTTCCGTGTGTGAGTCGATGCATTTTTTTTTCTCTTCTTTTTCGCACCTTCGTCTCCGACGGAACCTACTGCAGTCGGCGCAAGTTCGTAACGTTCTTGCGCGTTCTTGTGAGATATCACGTTGCTTTTATAGTTACTGCTTAAGAAACACACGTAGACGGAAACGCGTACAAATTCACACCTCGGCACTCGAAGATTCTCGCGGTCTACTTACGCTTACTTGCCTTTAAAATCTTCGCTATATCAGCATAATTTTTTTTTTTACTTGTAGCTTGCTTTGCTCAACAGCCGCTTGCCGATAGCCTCTCGTTCCTCTTGCTAAGGTTTCTTTGTTTTCTTTGTTTGCTAACACTGTCGTGACCAAGCGCTGTTTATCATTCCGGCTCCTGAAACATCGTAGGTCTTAAGCGAGTGGGGGAAGAGAGATGGGGGGGGGGCATGTATGGAAGGTTAACCCATAGTCTGTAGAGAACCCGCTTGCTCATCTTCATTTTTAAGCAGGACTACGTTAAATAACTGATACGCGCGAGTCCATGCTCGTCCGGTACAACAAACAAAAAAGAAATTGTCTTTTATTTTGTTTTTTTCTCGTCCTCAGGCCCGAGACAATTTGGCTGCCGAGTCCCCAGACTGGCGAGCGAAGGGGTGGCTAGCGAGAGAACACAGGTGTGACAGCGTCAGTGCGCGAGAGCCTCGACTTCATTGCGCAGGCAACACATCCCCCAAGTGGTCGCAGAAGCTCATCAAATCTTTAGAAGGTCGGGCACACCCAAACGCGCACTCTCTTGGGGCCTCAATTTTGACGGTCCGGCCCGCGACGGCGAGAGCGGCCCAATTTAGATTTTGCGCGAATCCACGTGGGGCTCCGGCGTCGGAGTGTCTTGGCCCGCTGCTCTCGGTTCGCGAGCGGCCCCAGCTGCCTTGTGCGCCGTGAACGGCTCACCGCCCGCCGCCAGCCGCAGTGCGCGCGGCGTGCAGTACCTCGCCGGTGCAACAGAGCCGTCGATCGGGAACCCCGGGTCATTTTGACGTTGCTGCCGCTTAAAGTTTGATGCGAACGGCCTGGCCTAGCCGTCCCGAAAGCCACCTGCGCCCCACCACCGACTCGTACGAGATGAACTGGATAGCCTCCTTCCTTTCCTCTGAGCTCCTCCCTGTGTGTGCCCAGTTTTTATTGCTATAAAAGTGAACGTTTTCCGTGGAATTATCAAAAAGGGCCGCTCCTTACAAACTTCAGGAGATTTAGGCTCATCTTGGCACCAGGGTTCTCCGGCTAGATGGTCATCATCCGGAGACGCCCCCTCCCCCCCCCCCGACCCCGCTGAAAATCAACACAAAACAGTGAAAATACGGTAGCAACAAGGCTCGTAACAGATCGCCATTTTGTTGAAAGTGCCCAGAGGGTGGATGAAAAGCGTAATGACAACAGTTGGAAAGAAAATGCAGTCTTGTTTTATTTATCGGCATTTCTCGTACCGACTATATGTCTTCAAGCGAGGTGGTGATTATGGTGGCTTCACCTAAGGGCTTTTCGAATGTGGTAGATATCTGCAAAACGTTTTGTGCGTGCGTGCGTGCGTGAGTGCGTGCGTGCGTGTGTGTGTGTGTGTGTGTGTGTGTGTGTGTGTGTGTGTGTGTGTGTGTGTGTGTGTGTGTGTGTGTGTGTGTGTGTGTGTGTGTGTGTGTGCGTGCGTGCGTGTGTGTGCGCGTGTGTGCGTGTGTGCGTGCGTGTGTATTTTAACGTCGTTAAAAGGAGAACTCTTCGAAGTGCACCTTTCTATACATGCTTCCAATGGTTTTAGTTCGACATTACTGAACGCCCGACAAATAAATCAGAAGTACGCAGCACCAGACATATAACCAGTAAAGTTTGGCAGGAATAAACTTTTCAGTGGATATACCTCCTTTCACTACGGAAAGCCGCCATAACGGCGCTTTCTTTTTTCTTTATTTTTTTTTTCTTGAAGTGCCATCGATGGCAGGGTTATTCAGTCCACCCTTGTGGGAAAAAAATTTAGAACGACAGGAGTATTCCACGAGCGCTGAAGTCGGGAGTAACTCACTATATTGTAAACGACACCTTTTGCGCTACGGACCCAGGCAATTACGCGAGCGAACTGCTGAACGGCGCGCATAAGGCAGTGACGCCCGCGCGGAGCCTGTTTCGAGGCTGTATACACGGGACACTTTCAATCAGTCACAAGAGGGCAAGCGCATTCAATTTCCACGGCAATATCCCGAACAGAGCTCGAGATTCTGGGCTCCGGTGCACATTTCCGAAGGGGCCTACGTCGCAAAGCGAAGTGTGGAAAAAAAAAGATGGAGAAAAAAAGAGGGAATCTGACGGCAGAAGAAAAAGCTCATCTCCCTGATGAACCTCGCCGCGTTCATTCAAGGCGGGGAGAAAGAAAGTAGCGACGGTGAGAAAACGGCTGACACCGAGAGAATGGGGCGAAGGAGGGGCCTCGTGAACAGCGATCACACTTCACCGACCCCTTGCCTTCCCGCCTCGCGATTCTTTATCTCTTTTCCTTCGCGTTTCACTCGCGATACTTGCTTCGAGTGTGAATCGGCACGTTCGCTTGGGCTTCTTTGTGTAGTTATCTTCCTGAATTGGGTGAGGGGCGTACACTCTCTTCCCGTCGAGGGGGGGGGGGGGGAGTATAGATAAAGAAGAAGAAAAGGAAGGCCGCTAGCAATATGCAGAGACAGCGCTTGAGTGAACAAATTAGAATTGGCCGTCAGTGAACAAATTGGTTTATTCCGACGAGTCACGGGGCCAGCGGATTACAGTTCGCCGTTATCTTTCACCTCGTCGGCAATTTCAGCGACGAAACCTGGGGCGAGGTGACGCCGTCGTGACAACAAGGCAAGCTCCCAGAGGCCCCTCGAACCGCGTGAGGGCGCCCTCCTCCGCGCGTACGACACTGCGTCTATTAATCAAGACACACGGAATACATATTGACAGAATGAGTTCAGTGCGAGCAACTTTACTTTATCGGTGCTCATGTGCCGGTGACATGAAACTGCTGGTTGTTTGCGTGGCTGGCATGCGAAGAAACTAAGAGAACGAAGATACGTGAAATGGAATTGTGCTCTTACATACCACATTATGTGTCTTTCAACTATGCTACTAGTTTGTCGCTCGGTCCGTATGTATTTTTTTTATTTGAGTCCACGGTATTATGTCCTTGTAGTTACCAGCGTTCCCAACTTCCCATTACCAAGAGTGCAGCCAAATTATAACCAGTGCTGAGAGTAATGTCACGGGAAGCTGTATACACATGCCGGCACATCTATATACCACTGAAGAAAGGCGCACTGACTGTGCGCTAAAACGTTAAATCGCACGCTTGTAGTACGTGTTCATCAATGCAGTAGGACACCTTGCTGCGATCATAGCCTTTGTGCAAGGGCGGCATCTTAAAAAGCTTCGATAAATGTTTACAGTGTATTATATCAGCTACTTTTCTTTCCCTCTTTTTTTGCCTATGCAGCCATATTGAACTGGCAGCACTTACCACTATGTGACCTCTTCAGTAAAGTTTAGTTATGCGATTGTGATTAGGTGCTCAGCAAACCACAATGTACTATTAGTTAATGAGCTGAAAGCCGCGAATTATTTTCAAATTATTTTCAAATTATTTTCGTTTTGTGGCACAAAAAGCAATTGTGCAGTTGAAGGTTGTCGACGCTCAAGGCATGTTTGTATAGCGGGAATCCTTAGTTTAGTACCAGTTTTCCTGCAACTATCCGCAAAATATGGTAAGAATTGACATTTTTGTCGGGAAGAAACTGTGTGAAACGTCAATGACACTCGGCGGCACATGTACTTGACGCATATCTCGAAACTGGTGCCTTTATCAGGATTTCGGTAAATCTACGTATACCTGGAGCTTACCTACTTGAATTCCGCATTTGTAACATTTGTTGTGCTATCCCAACTAAGTAGACTCCCCTTAAACGAAACTCGAAGGGACGGGAAAATTTGTTCGGTTTATCCGAAGTTTCATTTAAGTGAAGTACACAAAAATCACCCACAGCCATTTTCTTCTAGAAGGGTCCGAGTATTTTTGATATTATTGTGGTGAAAAAAAAAAGGGGGTGGGGGGTACTTTACTGTGCGCTGCTTCTAATATAGCAGCTTCTATTGCGCAAGGTCTTGTTCTTGAGCGAAATTATCTTCTCCGCCGCCCTGGCGTTCTGAATAGTGCTGCAGACTTTCCACTGCATCTATTGCCCGTCCGGTACGAAATAGTAACGTTCATTGAAACAGTAATATCTATGTCTTCGTCAATAGAATCACAGTGTCCACCACAAATTTCACCGATGTTTTCAACTGCCTCCTCAGAGCAGGCAACAAGACTATCATCTTAGGTCTCTTATTCCTGGCTTTATGAACGAAGCAGTAGTGGCAGCCTGACTAAAAGATCCCATAACTACTCCGCAATGCTCTCTTCCTAGTCAAGGATCATTACTTGCCTAGCGAACTCTTAATGACGAAAACACCATTGCAACTTCGACATCTTTAATTAGCGTTATTTTACCGCAACTGCCTGATGGACTTAATTTTTTTCGCTATTTATAGCATCATCGTTTGATATGTTTGTAGTACTTTCGTGTTCCATACCACGATGGGGCAGGAGAGAGTTTAGTATAAATTTCCGTTTAACCGGAGTTCACAAAAATATGTATTCCGTTTAACGCAAGTTTGTTAACATGGCACCTATGGGTTGCCAAGTAAAGTTGATACCATTGCTCCGTTTATCCGTCATTTCCGTTTAATCGAGTTTTCTTTATCAGGAGTCCACTATATAAAGGTTACTTAGGGAATTTTCTTAACTAAGCAACTCTTCATTGTGATTTGTTCTGCAAGTAATATAAGTCTAATTCCGGTAGGCGAATTGGTAGTTTTACGCCGTCATAAGCACATATTGTATAGCCTAAACTAAAAGAAAAAAAAAGGAATAAAAATAAAAGGACGTGACCGACCGGCAGCACATTGCGAAAGACAGCTCTCTAGGGATTAAGATATGTGAACGTGCGAAACTACAAAGTTATAGAAGGCCCCTCCACGTATTGCTCCAAGGGATAAAAGAGTGCGCTTCTACATTAGTGTTGGCACGTTATTGTCTTACATAAGGGACATCATGCTGTTGAGGCGCATGAGGCCTTTTGGAAAACTTTACTGACAATGGAAAGAAGAAAAAAATTGTCCCGCTAAATGTTATAATGGCCTGTGTGTTAGCACTTGGTGTTGCATTCAGAGAGGGAAAAAGCAAAGAGAGGAAAGGCAAGGAAGTTGACCGCGCAGTGAACATAACCACCATCCTATATTTTGCAAACGTGAAAATAACGCAATCAATACAGCCCGTACTTACACATGAGCTGACAGCGTTGCGAACAGTGAAGGAAGAATAATTGTTCATCCCTTCGCCAATAAGTGGCGTCGAAAACATGGTCACAGTGATGTGTTTCTGGCGCCTTCAATATACCTCAGGTGCGTGCAGTACGCAATATCATGGCCTACGAGATTCGTTATCGTTAATCTGAGGGAGGCGTCGTTGAGGGGTATATGGACACCGCTTATGTTTGAATAGCGTTGAAAGTTACTTCACCGTCTGTTACGTACCGAGACGTCTCACAAAGGCTTCTGTCAAGGAAGTAAAAAAAAAAAGTCGTTAGCATGGCTACTCACTCGTCGCGCTCCGCTGCGAAGTACAGACTCGAGAAACAAGATGTGAGGCCAATGCTGGCTGGGGACGCAAAGGCAGCACATTCGCCAGAACATTGAATGTTGGGTGAGTATGCTGCGAAGTTATGCTTCCGCTTTTAATACATGAAGTACTGAGCGTATGTTCATTGAAATGTGTAGAGAGAGCGAGATAGAGGAAGCAAGTTTGGAGGTTAGAGAGAGGTTAGCCTTTAACGATAGACCTAGTATGCTATACTCAAGGTAAGATAGTGAGGAATGAAAGAAAGTGAGTACTACAGTACACGCTACCTGCACGCGATGGATAATTCTCTTTCGGATATGCAAAACCTAACGTATACAGAGGAAAGCATAAGGAAACTGTGAAGATCCCGCTGAAATCACAATTCTAAAAAAAATCTAAAACGATTTGACGCTGACGACATGAGAATGAATTGCACAGAAATCTGTAATCGAGTGACGATGAAGCTGGGCGTACGTTAATCGTAAAAGTTTCTTAAATTGCTGTTTATGGCTTTTTTCTTTCACGTAAATCTCTAAACACGGGCTCATGTGACACGAACGTCGGCTGTGGCATCTATGGGAAAGTGCGCACAGTTACGGCCCGTAACCGGAATGCATTTTACTGAATGAGACTCCCGTATTTTGGTAGTGGAATGACGTAGCTGCCCTCACTTTTACCGTTTGTGCAAGCGAATACATATTTGTTATCATGTTTGACGTTATGCGTATTTGGAGTTTATGTGTAAAAGTTCTCATTTAACCCTTTCAGCCCTGGATTTTCTATTTCTTGCATATATTTTTTTTGCTTTGCATATTTTACACCACAAGGACTCTAGAAACATGCCTGAGCAAAAAATAAGTCATTTGTGTCATTATTTGCCGATTTACAGTCATGTCGTCAAAACCGCACATCAGGGCTCAGTGGTTGCGAAACGCAGTGAAAAGCTAATTTATTCAGAGGTGGAAAACACAATCATTGCAGACACAAACTTCACTAATTGTTCATGTGGAAGCCTCTGAAGCAGTTTCGAGCCTTGGCAAGACACAGGTGCACGTTACATTTTTCGCACATGATACGGGTTTGTCCTGTGCATCCCTCAAGCTTACAACGCTGTTCCCTGCTGTCGGTACGAAGAGGCCAGCGTCCCACCTGATCAAACCTGACGTCGTGTACAGGCCTATTTTCAGCATATCTTGCTTTTTTCGAAGTCACCAGAGGGGAGAATGACGGCGTTCCTCGCTTTTGCACCTTTAGCCGGCTGTCGGCTTGTGCAAGTGCTTCAGTAATATGGAGGGTGAAGTCCAGTAAGTGCAGTTGCTTGCCAGGCATCAGTCCTCGTGCAGCTGCATCACTTCTGTACTCCAGCCATGCGTTCACAACTGAGGCATTGATAACGTGAATCTGGCTCAGGCTGCTCAAGCTCATCACCGCTGTCTGAAGATCGGTCGATTTCTCCCTCCACATCAGACAAGTTTCCATTATCAAGTTCACGAAAAATTGCATCCGTGCATTCTTCCAGATGCCTAAAACGCAAGTTCTGGCGGGAATAGGCTGAGTCTCTCGGTATACACGGTGTAGCGCCCACCGACGCCGCAACACTGGGCGTTTTGGTCGGTGCTCTCAGCCGGTGCCTTGGCGCCGGCTGTCAAAGAAGTGAAAAATAAGGAAGCGCAGCGCGTGCTCGAGGCGCAAGCTCGGCACGCGCAGTGTCGCTCCAGAAGCTTGCCACGCTGGTCGTCGCAGCCACCGCTCGGCTCGCCGCCTTCGCCCTTCTGAGTAGGAATGACAGCACGGCTCGTACAGCCGTTGTACTACCCTCTTCCAGTGGCTGACCGCATCGTGCACGAATCTCTGCCTGCGTTCCCACCGCCAGCGCTACCCGCATCTCGACCTGTGCCCGTCAGCCACCATCAGACAAGCCTTCCTCCCTCGACTTGGCCCGATACCGTCTCGTCGACCACCCGATGCGCTACCGCACAGTCCCCGGCCTCCGGCTCTCTCCAGGGGTCTCCTTCGTGCAAATACGCGCACAATGTCCTCTACACGACCATGATACCGGCCACGTCATCGCCTTCACGTCCCTCTTACAACGGTATAGGCGTGCCTGAAAAAAAGAAAGAAAAAAACACCCAATGAAATCGGACGCAATGGCAAGCCGACGGCACACCATATACAACCACAAAGCCCTGCTGTCGTCAAAACCGCACACGGAAAAAAACATCTTCTTACAAGTAATATCACCATGCAATGACGCTTATTCAAGTACATGCGTTCTCTGCAATCTGTTCAGACACTATAAAAAAAACCGCAACGTAAACTGCGCAGGGGTTATTTAATTATAAAAGAAAAAAAGTGCACGTACCTGACGGCGCGTCTGCTATGTTTGTTTGTTGGCATTTCTTCTTCCTCGTTCGACATGGCTCCGTAGAGTCTCGTGACTAACCATGGCGATGGCACTAGCACTTTCAATAGTACGATGCGGGAAAAATACAAGCAGTTTTGGTTCTTTTTTCATGCTGAAAATTCCGATTCTAAGTCATGTCGTCATTTGACGACGCCAGGGCTGAAAGGGTTAAGAAGGTTTTGTGGTGTCGGTTCACTCATGCTGATACGCTACGCAACACGCTACACGACTGCGACATCACACTTCACAAAATCTATTACGAGAATGGTGCGACAGCGGCTGAACAAAATTAGTCCCGCGCTGGCAACACGAAGTAAGCGGCATCGCCGAGTCAGGCGTGTACAGACACGGGGCTTACATTACAGCATAAGCGCGATCTTACATTACAGTAATGTACGCTGACTAGGGCTGATCATCACAATTTTTTTGCCTAAGAAATCGAATACGTTTCATAAACTATTATTTAATTAAAAATTACGTAGATATATGCAGTGAGCTAAAGAAATGAACAGAACTGCAGATGACTAAAGTACGTAAACGTTGCAGAAAAGACAAGCCATTCTATTTGAATTGACATAATTCGCTGTAAGCAACGCCTTGAGTGAGTGAACAAATCAAGCATATCAAGCTCACTCAGACGCAATAGAAGGTCCAGCCGCGAGTTCAAATAAGCTGGTTAGCGTTATCTAGTACTAGAGAGTTCCTTTGCTCATTTAAAGGTCATGCCAACTGCATTCGGTGTTCTGTGGCTGCGCTGAAAAAGCGCTCGCATAGCGTTTTGATTTTCCCTCAGCTGGCTCGAAGTGCAGAGCGCATCTGTGGTCTCTGTCTTGAGAAACCCACTGGCACTGTCACAAAACATAGCTAATTCTGTCATTCTCTTCCTAGCTGGTGAGCAAGCGTGGCGTGGGCGTCAGCACCGATGCTTGCAAAATTTCACTCATGTGAGCTCGGCCGATGAATGGCAACAAAAAGAATTAGTGGCAAATAAATCATTATTTAATATAATCGGAAGGTTAATCGATCAATCGTCCAGTGCGAACACAACAGGAAACGGCGAAGAAAGCGCTTGGCTTCGTCGTTTCCTGTCCTTGTCCCGGTGTGCGCTGTAATTCACAGCAACATGGAACAACAACTAGCCCGCCCTCAAACCTCGTTGCAGTTCATCTCTAGTTCTTCGGGCTCTCACAACTCTGTGCTTTTGCATTAATCGTTCCTCGTCACCCTGATAGCCGTCGCTATATGTCGTGCTCGTGTGCTTTCGTACTGCATCCGTGTGAAGCAACTGCCTCCAGAAGTCCAAAGTATGCTCGGGGCTGCATCAGCCCGCAAAGCGGGCACGGCTTGAGGGTTTGCAAAAAAAAAAAAAAGCGTTTGTTCTTGTCGTTTCGTGTCTTTGTCCCGGTGTGCCTTGTCATTCACACTAAAGATGGCACCAGTTTCGAGATATGCTCCGTCGAAGCTGCGGTTAAAGGCGCTGTTGTACTTTTTTAACACGAAAGTGTTTTATGCCGGGGTCCACCAAGACTTCACTGACGTATTTCCGTCACGGAAATACGTCAGCTTACAATGTACACGAACATAATACAAAGAAAGAAACCAGAAGAAAAAGTTCCACAAACATGGAAAATTTGGAAATCCAACCCACGACCTCTCGGTCCGCGACGATAGATCGCCGAGCGTTTAACCCATTGCGCCACAAACGCATTTGCAGAGAGCTACACAGACGCGCCTTATATATCTAACACTCCTCCGTGTACCCGCGCTCTTGCTCGGGGCGGTGCCGCCGCCTACGAGCAGAAAAGAGAAGTACTGCATTATGACACTAACGCGCACCGACAGTGAACGCTTCGGTGGTCTCAGCACTACGACGCCTCGATGCCAGCATTCGAAGGGACGCTGGCATCAAGAAGCACTACCAACGCCACCTAGGTGGCGTTCACCGTACTCAGCACAGCGGAGCGTGGCCTCCGCAATTAGCTCTGAAAATGTTTCTGAAGTTGATCGCGGAGGCTGCAATTACGACGCGCTGTACGCGCTGATTTGACTCGGTGACGATTCAGTTACGTGCTTTGTCTTGCGCGTTGTATTAGTGTGTCAGTTACGTGCTTCGTCTTTCGCGTTGTGCTAGCGTGTGCAGCGTAGTGCAGCTTCCATATGCACGACGGTTGCTCATGGTCATCGACGTTGGTAGTCGTGATGGAGGAGACGTGCCACCAGGCGTCAGCGTGGGTGCATCAACGCCTAAGGGCGCTTTAGCCACAAAACACCAATAGACATTATATATCAATGTGCAATAAACATTACACTACTTCTGTGAAGACACGTTTCACTTTCGTGTTCTATACCGATTCCTATATAAGAGGGATCAACCACATTTTTTTAGTAAAAGGCCGTTTTATGCATTGAAGCACAAAAATAACGAGAACACCCGTGTATTTTGTCGCACACTTTGGGAATCGATATATCGAAACTGCTATCATCCAGAAAAATTCGTTCCAAATGAATACACCTTGCGAACTCTCCTCGTACAATTCGTAAAGGGTAATATGTGCCGTAAAGTACGAACTTTTTTTAAAAAACCTAATTAGTGCTACTTTCTAATTACTTACTTATTAATTCCAATTTATCGTACAAGTAATACCACCCCTTCAAGTAATCTAGCTCGTTGACTAAAAATGTGCAACTTGCCACCAGTGTTCTTTAAAAATTCTGTACAGTATGGAAAAAAAAATCATGACCCATTCTACTCTGTGAAGGTGGACGACCAGCGAAGCTGTTTAGCGCATGACACAGATGTGACAAAGAATTTGGGGGAAATGTACGAACAAATTTATTGTCCTGATCGGTGGTCATCGTGATGATAGGCGCACACACATTCGCGTATCTCCTGTGTTATTAAATCTGTCCGTCACGTAAGACAATGAATGGCTCATACCCCCTTAAGCAATGGCTCATACCCCCGTAAACGCGGCCTCCCCATCACGATGACAGAAGAGAAGTGAAATTCTACGCTTGAATGATGCAACGCAGGGCAGCCAGCAGTGGAAGAAGACGACGACGCTCGAGCCATTGCTAGTGATGATTGTTTTTCCGCGCGGACGCCACAAATACCCATCTCCTAGCCGTAGACAGCTTCGCTGTATAAATACACCCGTACAGTCCTAGACACACTCAAGTATACAGAGACAAAAGGCGAGGAGAGCTCGCACCACGCACTACACAACACGTACACGAGGCCACGATACGACCCTATATGGGCAGGCGTATAGATGAGGCAAATGCAAAGATGATTTATTACGAGCACAGATACACAACAGCCCAAAAGGAGGATTCGTTACACAAGGCGCACAAAGATGAGTATAACACTCATGTTAGGCAACAAGCAGACATAAAACAAATAGTGGAAGCGGCTTGCCCTTACGCAACTCTAGCCAGTGCAGCACCTATATAACACATGTTTAGTATGTCTGTGTCTTCAAAGAAATGTTCAGCTGCGTTTAGTGCTTGTCGTTGTTCTCGCTTTTTTTTTTTTTTTTTTTTTTGCTGTTTTCGACGCCCAAGGGCTGAGCAATTTTACTTGATCAGCCAGTATTGCACCAACTTTAGGTAATAGGAAAACACGAACGGGTTACCATATTGTTTACGGCAAAAGCGAATCCGGGAGAACTATTATTGAGATCGATATCGCAAAAAGAGGCTAAACAATAAAAGTGAAAGAACTGATGGAAACGCTCTTGAAGTTTAACGCAACCGTACATAATGGAGTTTGCGGCACACGTTCGTTACAAATCAACGCATAACAAATGTCCTCTAGCCAGACTTAATCGTCGCTTCCGTGTTGCGAGAGTACGAGGCGCAGCAAACGAGCGCTGCTAAACACTTGCCTAAGTGCTACTTAGCAGAGGTGAGGCTTAATTTGTTTACAACGTGCACCCGGGTCCCATTCTACTGTTGTTCGCTTTCTTAAAGTCTGAACGCGCGCTCACACGCACACACAGATACATGCATGCGTACACACAGAGCGAGCTGCAGAGAGTGAAGGCGCCCACCCTGTCTCGAGCCCTCGAGCTCACTGGCGACGATCGCACACTTGAGAGGAAGATGCGTTCATTAAAACGTCGACGCGTGCACGTCTGCACCGCCCCCCCCCCCCCCCTTTCCAAAATACTCGAGCCACCTTCGCTCGCATCATGTGTACAGCTCAAGGCATAATGCGCGTCGTCGTCGACGACGACGCGCTCCCCTTGCCGCCAATAGAGTGCGCAAATATTTGAGCGCCTCGCCGAGCAGGCACGCAGGAGTAGTGAATGGGAAAAGTGGTGCGTGCAATCGCAAATACCTGCGTGCGCGTGAACGGAGCGCCTCCCAGCAACCTCCGCGCAAAACCCCTCCCCTTTTTTACCCCCGAGCAGCTGCGGTTGACGCAACTTAGCGCGCGCGTGCGCGCACCGCAGCCGAACGCGTGCGTTATTGACGCAGATGCTCTGACGTGCGGCGGCCCGCGGCGGTGCAAGCATGCCTGCTCGCAAAGACAAACTGTTAGCCCTGCCGCGACTCGTTCAACTTTTCCGAGCAGTCGTCGCCGTCGTCGTGAGCTTATTTGTTCCAACGGCATGGATCTCGGGTGAAAGTCGGCGCCGATGATGGGTTCGCGCGGCGCAAGGAAACGGAGACAAACACAGGCTCGCGCTTTTTCGAGCTTCCTTTATGACGCATGCAAATTAACACGCGCCAATGCGTAGGTGCTGCTTCCAGGTGCACTTCGTCTTGAGCTATCTTTGGCAAGGCAAGCTTGGTGTGAACATTTGCCGCTCTTTATTTTTCTCTTCGGCGGTGGATCAGATGCTGCGCTTTGTATTAAGTCGTGCAGTGCATCACTGTATTCGTTGTTCCTAGTCCTGTCTCTGTGACCTATCCTCAAATATCATCCGAATGCAATACTATAAGTCGTGGTCTTCGGCCCGTTCATGTGCGTGCGTGCGTGCGTGCGTGTGTGTGTGTGTGTGTGTGTGTGTGTGTGTGTGTGTGTGTGTGTGTGTGTGTGTGTGTGTGTGTGTGTGTGTGTGCGTGCGTGCGTGCGTGCGTGCGTGCGTGCGCGTGTGTGTGTGTGTGTGTGTGTGTGTGTGTGTGTGTGTGTGTGTGTGTGTGTGTGTGTGTGTGTGTGTGTGTGTGTGTGTGTGTGTGTGTGTGTGTGTGTGTGTGTGTGTGTGTGTGTGTGTGTGTGTGTGTGTGTGTGTGTGTGTGTGTGTGTGTGTGTGTGTTGGAGAGGTTGGAATCATGTTCCCCCCTTCCTGCTGCCCCATTTCACTCTTATATAGACTGATTCGGAAGACGAAGACGAAGTTTCTGCGAGCCAGAACGCTACTTCTCTAGCTCTGCTTTTTTCGCCTGATTTCTCTGTAAATCTCCGGGTAGCCGTCATGGATTGTTGCCCGAATGCAAGCTGACGTCCCCGCGCCTCTGCTGGAGATGGCAACTTCAGCGGCGGCTGCGTCTAGGAAGAGAACCGGCCTCCAGAGCGATACCGACAGCGACGATACCAGTGCCTACTCACTCAGCAGTGAGGACTTCTCCGATGACGACTTTCAGCTTGTGAGGCGCCGCAAGGCGAAACGAAGAAACACCAGGGCTTACCTGTCTTCAAGCACGTCGACTGCAAGACCGACTCGGAATAGCGCAGTCAGTACAATTCTATTTATACCAGAACTTGCTACCGACAACCTGAGGCGACTCAACAGACAGTCTGTCTCGGTGTTTCTCGAAGCGGTGGCGCCAAATCAAGTCACGGATCTCAGAGTCAACGCACGAAAAAATGTATTGGCTATTGACGTCGTACATGAGACGGCACGGACCGCTTTGATCAAACTTACGGAACTTGGCGGCGTGAAGGTCCGCTCGTGCATTCCTCTGGACAGTGATTCCACTACTGGGGTCATCAGCGACGTGCACGTCTCCATCTCCAGCGCCGACTTGCCGATTTTAATTAAGCCAGCCGTCGATGGCTGAGCCATCACTCATGTGTCTCGACTCGGCACGTCCCGCTGTGTGAAGGTGGTTTTCAAGGGTGAATCTCTTCCTTCACACGTCAAGATGGGCCACTTTAGACCCCCCGTGCGTCCATTTATCCAAAGACCACTCCAATGCCGCAACTGCCTGAGGCTGGGACACGTGAGCGCTGTGTGCGAGAGCAGGAGAGTTTGCTCGCGCTGCGCACAGCCCCACGCTGCAGATACCTGTGTGGCCATGGTTCTCAAATGCCACATTTGCATTGGGTCCCATGATGCTACCTCGAAAGACTGCCCTAAATTGAGGAAAGAAAGGGCGGTCTTAAAGCAGATGGCAAGAGACCGTTCGTCTCGTGGGGAAGCTGTTGCAGCCATTAGAAAGCGACGCTCCCGACGCCGTCGGACTTCAAAGAACGAATATTCCTCTATGAAGAGCGCGGCACATCCGACAACTCCTCCTCCTCTGCCCCCTAGGCCTGGCGGAGTCGAGTCTAACTCTGACAAGGTCGAGCCGGAGAACACCAATACTGAAGCCTGGCCCGCACTACCAAAGCTACAGCCGCCGCCACAGCAGAAGCCACAACTGAAGCCACAGCAAACACCTAAGCTGAAGCCACAGCCGAAGCCACAGCCATGGCCACAGCCGATGCCACAGCCGATGCCACAGCCGACGCCACAGTTCAAGCCACAGCCGAGGCCACAGCCGGAGTCACAACCGATGCCACAGCCGACACCACAGTCACATCAAAGAATACAGTGCACCTCGGTAGAGTCCACAATGCCGACTCCCGATAAATTGCCCGAAGAAGACCGGCAAGTGGTTGTGATGCTTCGGTTCCTTGTAAATACCCTGCGTATAGTCTTAAGCAAGCTGCATACTCCGTCAGCGCGAAGTGCAGTGCAAGTACTGGATTCTCTCAATCCAGTGCTTGCAAGTCTCGAGTAAGCCCCATGGCTCACCCGCAGCCTCCTTTTCACGCAACGACCACTGGCCCTTGGTTCTGTCAGATCACCATAGCTGGTGATCTGACAGCTACGCACATCACCAGCTATGGGACTTGACTTTGGTGTTATAGTGCTTCGCTACACACACAATGCTCACTCTCTTCCTCTTTTCCTCTTTTTATTCCCCCTTTCCCTTACCCCATGTGTAGGGTAGCAAACCGGACGTTCGTCTGGTTGACCTCCCTGCCTTTCCTCTCTTCGCTTCTTCTGTCTATATAGACTAAGACACTATTCATGATGAAAAATGCCTGAAAGATATACTAATGGGAAAAAGAAAAGGAGTGCCAGACGTAATGTCACACTTAAGAGCGAAGTTGAAAAGAAAGAAGAAAGAAGGTAAACGCATGCATAGTGTCAGTATTTTGAAGCTTAGTTGAATGATACAAAGTAAGTGCGCACCGCGAATAATGCAATCTTCGCGATGTATGCAGAAGGCCATGGTTCAAGAATAGTACCCTAAAGAGGGCGCGTGATTCCTTATAGTGTTCTAAACTTGACGCACAGTTCTCGTCTCTGCCGGGCGCAACGCGAACAAGTTAACAACTCATGTCAGACACATTATCATGGTTCAGCTCGCCCTATTTTATCTAGGAAGTGATTGGTGAAGGCCACACCCATTCGATGAAACAAAGGTCAATAATATCATTGTATGATGATGTCTTGACGGGGATGTTACACAGAAGCTTTAGGGCTGGCTTGGCTTCCGAGCTGACCACTCAGTTCTCTGGCGTGCCACTTCCGGCAATGAACTTTGTTTATTCAAGTATGGCACATATATCTGCTGTAGTAGACGATGCCGAGCGAACAATCTCAGGTAGACGCTGTTCACCCAAGGCAAGAAGGACAATGCCACACGCTGAGCTATCCTGCATACATGACCTATCTGTGAATATCTGTTTTCTGCCTGTGTGCTTCTCGTGATGAATAGGAGTGTAAATCGGTCTATAACTCCGATCTTTACACCCTTATTGGGTGTCACTGAATGAGTTATAAACCTATTTACACCCTCATTCGCTTTTAAGGGTGTACAATATTTCACAGTGTGGTGCCCGGCGGCACGGGAAAGAAGGGCTCCGGCGCCAAGGGCAAAAAGAGAAAGGGAGCCGCTAGCATGTCGCCGCGTGAGGATCACTCCATCACCCCTACGGGGCCGAAAAGACAACGGGTGCGACAGCAACACGCGGCTGCCGACCTCGCATGTCGCGACGAAGACGATAAATGTGTAAACGCAAACAAGTGCCGGCAAGTGAAGTTGCGCGAACATATCGGGAGGAAACCTACACAGAGTGTTTGGTACGCCACCCGAACATGTGCACATCAATAAAAAAACCGACCCCTAACCAAACACACTCTTTACTTTAGGCATATATGTTTATGTTCCAAATAAGTTGAAGCAAGGCAGGCGGGAGAGCAACCAAGGGACCAACTTCAGGTTTCTTCACACCTACTACTTCTACACGGTTTTTGTTTCTAGTTGTCGATAAGTTTATAGTCGTCGCAGCGCGGTTATACGTTTCTCTCTTGCCTCCGCCCCGACCAGTGCGCTCGACATTGCTTTAGGTATACCAAGACAGACACTATACGACACTTTACCAATATCAAGTGTAACCTGTTCTCCGCCGAATGTGATAATATTTGTAGTGCTGGCAGACCCGTGTAACACTCAAGAAGATAATGGCTCACTGCACTTATTCCAGTCTGTAATACCTGTCGAATAGCATCGATCGAAGATGTCCAAGTTCAGATACCGATATCGTCCGCGTTTATCGAGCACTGAATATCTGGTGGAAGACGCTGCCTTGATTACGTATGTGTAGAAATTATTCCATCATTCCTTTGCACGTGTACGTTTCCTTGTATGGAAAAAAAATGATATAAAGCGTAAAGTTACCTTTAAACAACAACAAAAAAAAGTTCTATCAGGTTTCCTTTTGCAATATAATCCTCAAATTCTGTTCTGCATCATTTGCTACCACTACCAACGTTTCAGCGTTTCACAATCGTCCGAGCTTCAAACGCATTTTCGGTCGCACCGACACCTTCAAATCATCAATCCTACCACATGTCCTTAAGTTGAATGATCTCTCTGATAGCGTCGTTAACATTCGAGATCCTGCAAAGTGTAGGCCTGAAATGTCATATTCTCATGAGCATTTGTTTTCCTGGTTGTTTTTCATGCCATTGATTATTTACCCTGTATTAGCACCTCGCTGACTGATGTGTAACTTCGCGTTTTTTCAACATAAACAACGATTTCTTTGCGCGTGTCTGCGCCTGTTGAATTTGCTCTTTGCTACGTTATTGGCCTTCGCCAACTACTATGTAACTTCACCGTGTTTTAATGTGTATATCATGACATTCTGCTGGTGGCTGCGCAGGTTCTCTATTTGTATAACACTTCTACTTGTAATTATATATTCTATACCCCCTCACGTAGTAATCGTACTGGAGCCTTTGAGGCTTGGGAATAAATAAATAAATAAATAAATAAATAAATAAATAAATAAATAAATAAATAAATAAATAAATAAATAAATAAATAAATAAATAATGTAACTTATCTTGTGATGTAATTGACAAATTCAGCACATCAATTCTGAGGCTTATATTCACATGTTAGGCAGTTGGTCATATCTGGCATGGCATCGCATCGTTCCACTTTGGGTTGAAACATGAGGCGGAACTCTCCCCCTGGAAAGTCTTCAGTCAACTGCTCAAGAGCTAATGAACTTATCACGTAACGGAAGGTCTCTCCTGTTAATGTTGATTTATCGAAAGAAGTCCCCTAAACATTCTGATGCGAAACGTGGCGGGACACGTTTAAGTTTCCCCGACGTAGTACTTAGTCAACATTTAACTGCCGTCCACGCAGCTCCACAATATGGCATATATTGTGCGGTATACAACCCTTAGTGAAGGGTCCTCCAAATGCTAACAAGGATGGAACATCTAAGCACCCAGATCAGTTTGAACTCATTGTCATTGGTCTTACTCTTTGATTTATTTTGATTTTTTTTGCTAGTTTTTTTCTTTTTTTTTAAGAATAGACATAAGTAGAGCAGCCGTGGAATTGCCTGGCATCAATGTCTCCCCAGCAGCCCATATAAGCAAACAGAGCAGAAATTGATACAAGGTAGAGCTTCTAGCTAATGTTACTGTTTTGCGTAGTTGCTGGCTTCATTTCTTCAATTACTACATGCCCATAAGGTACCTAGTTGAGCAACTAACTTGTGAAATTTAGATATTAACGAGCTCATTGGTTATTATCGCCTAAATTACGACGTCTGCGACTGCGATAACTCTCGGCCAGCAAAAACTATATCAATTTAGCTCGAATTCCCTATTTTTGTTTATCAGAGACAGCCCAATATACGAATAAATGCTATCGTGAGTGTAAATTGAGTGAAGTGATTCTAAGTACTATACTCAACCGTAGGTGCAGGAGAGGACGTAACCTGTCGATCAGTGGGCGACTGCTCGCGCTGGCTCGTTTAAGTCGGCACCCAGATATGACTGTTTCCTGCAGAGCACGAGGCCACCGGGCTCCGATCCAGGCCACGTAAGCCGCATCCTGACGTCGTGGCGGTATGCAAATGCGCCTTTCAAGAATCCGTGCTCGCGCCAATCCGAAAAGCCGCGAGTGCTAGAGCTCGGAAATTAGTAATACAAGACGGCAGGAAAATTAACCGTCAAAAGTCCTCTCCCTGCACAACACGTCCCTCAAAGCACCTTTCAAGACTCGCTGAACTTGTTCCAGCGCTACGCACTGGTGGACTCTCGAACACCCGACCCATATGTGTAGACGATTTGAAATGGGGCCTACCGGGGCGTTGTGCTCCCGACGGCGAAAGCAGCGAACTGCGACGAGACAATCGGATCGGGCTAGCAGCAGAAGCGGACCGTGTGACGACTTTCCCGCGTCGACCGTGTTCCTGTGGCCCCCGCGATCACGGGGGCAGCGAGGGCACGCCCGTGTGGCCAGCGGTGACGTCCGTGGCGTGCCGGCACCTGTGGAGGCTACAACCCTCGCCTCCTCGCCCCTCTTGCTAGCTCCCCCAGGTTCGCCGCGGGCCTCGTAGATGAAGATGGATGGGGGCTGCGATAGTGCCACACGGCTCATTGAGCACCGATCAATGGCCAGCGTGGCTTCGAGACGCTTTCGAAGAGAACAAAAAAAAAAAAGCAATGTTGAACGAAACACCATCGCCTATACACTTCATAGCATCACCGCTCTTCCATTCTCTATCTCAATGTTTTAATCCTTGTTTGTTCGTTTTCACGCGTCTCCTACCGACACGAGCGCGGCAGCCATTACAAAATATTGTGGAAAACGTACGTCAGAGGAAAAGTAAGGCCTGCGTCGGAAGAAGTAGTGTGCACCACGTAGAAATTCCGCAGTATTGCACGATTTCTTTCGACGGTCTTGCGCGGTAAATATAGTACGGGTCAGGAATTCGCGTGCAGGCACGAAATGTCATGCATGGCACTAGCTGCAGCATGGTTCCAGCCTTTGCTTATTAACGTTCTGGTGATGTCCTACGACTGGCCTGGGAGTATGTTTTGAGTGTTTAGAAAAACAATGAAAAAAGAAAGAAAAAAGAAAGGATAATGTACCGGGAAAGATATGGGCAATGTTAAGGACATCGAGATCCCAAGGAAAAAAGCCCCCGACTAGGCTCTGTGGGCTATTTGGAACATGCACTAGACGTTCTATAGCACCGTTCAGAGAGCGTTCTACCACAGGAATAAAAACAAAAAAGCATTTGTAGCAGCTGAGATAGACGCAAACTAAAGGCTGCGAGGCCATAGTGCGAAAAGAAGAGCTGGCTTCCCCGAAACAGATGCTCTCTCCTTTTGCCTCATCCAGCGCCCGCAAGGGACATCTCTGTTCAGCATTTCCCATATCGGAGCCGAGGGCCTTCGAGGCATTTAAGTCGCGACCCGGACACACCCACCTTCCTTTCTCTCTTTCTCATTCTCTCTTAATTTTTACTCGGCGGCGGATTTCAAGAGTCAGTTGTTCGCGCTTTGCGTTTCACGTGATTTCCCGTGCTGTTCGCCCTACTGCTGTCTATCTGTGCGGTGTTCGTGCCGCTGCTGTGACGTGCTCTCAGCTGGCAGAGAGAGTGGCTCCTCCCGCAAGGCGCGCGGGCATGAGTGAGTGAAATAACTTTATTGAGGTCCAGAGAAGACGCAGGGGAGACACCGCGCCACCCGGCTAGTCCCACGTAGGGACCGCCAAGCCGAGCTTGACGGCCCGATCGCGGGCAGTCTGGACGGCCAGGGTTTGGTCGTCGAGTTCGGGGCTGCCCAAAAGCGCAGCCCACCTATCCTCGCTGAAGGCGGAGCCGATGGCTACACACTCCCACAACACATGGTTCAATGTTGCCGTTAGTCCACAGGCAGGGCATTCCGCACTGGGGTACCTTTCAGGGTATATAGCGTGAAGAAGCGCTAGGTTAGGATACGCACGAGCTTGTAAAAGTCGAAGGGCGCGCGGGCATTGTTCAAATTTTAAGCTATTTTCTCGGCCTACATCGGTGTAATACTTTGCACACCAGATTGTGACCAGACCGTTCTCAGACCGGCTTGCTACCCTGTGCTGGGGAAAGGGGGCAAGGGGAATAAAAGATACTAGAAAGGGGATGTAAAAAAATGTAAAGAAGAGCACAAAAAATAGAGAATACGGCACTGCTTAACATCTGTCTCTGAGACCAGTTCTCCGCAAGAAGCGCAACAACGCTTTCAAAGCCTTCTGTGCTGAGGATGGTCTCGTCCAGTGTTCCAGGACCCTTCTCTCTGACAAAGGGCGTTTATCAAGTCCATCTAACGCTCTTGAAAGTTCTTTCCTGGGCGCACTGATGCGGGGACACTCACAGGGTAGGTGGGCAATTGTTTTCTCGGAGCTACAGTTGTCGCATGGAGGGCTGTTGGCCAATTCTGATCCGAAATGAGTAGGCATTTGTGAAGGCCCTTTAAAGTTACGCTGACATAATGAGATCACCAGAATACGTTCACCTTATTTGCCTTATACTCCGACTCAAAGCTTACAAAGTTAGAGAGAGACAGAGAGAGATGTTTAAGAATTTAAAGAAAAAATATATTAAAAAAAACCCAGCGGTTTTTCCGGCGAGGTGCCTAGATTAGGTCAATTGTGTCGCTCCTTAATAGGTAGAGTGGCAAGCTGTCGTATATCGCATTACGGTGGGCAGGGGTCCCTCTTGGAAGGCTCTAGTCGTTTATTGCAACGACTGAGCTCTGTAGCCCAGCAAGGCAGATTCTTTGCAGTGAGGATAAGGCAGGACATGTCCCGAGCTTGCTCGTAGATAATAGTTTTATACAATTAAATTTTGTGTTACCGCTATCTATACATGGGCCGCACTTTGTAAGGATGGTTTTCGTTCAATTCAATTCTTTTCATATTATTCGTCCCCCACAGTAGCCGATTCCGGTGATATGGAGGAAAAGCGGGAAACGGGCAATACGGGGGAAGGTGTCTTCGCGCGAGCGAATCTCTAATGGCAAAAACATTGGGAAAATGAAACGAATCGTTTCAAAACACTATTTTAGCGTCGAAATATTGAAAGCTTATATTATTTGTGCTTTGGACATTAGTACCGTTGTATTGTCTCTAAAATATAAGCTTACGGCTTATTTTACTTCTTACACTTCACAAACGTGTGACAATGAAGGCATTTTGTCTTTACCTTGTAACCGGTAGCCTTGCCAGCGTGGAACCACGGGCACAGAAGACGTAGGCTAACAGAAGGCTTTGTGATATCTTTTTTTTTTTGCGTCTGTGGTAGAAGTAATTGAACATGACCGTAGAAATACACAAGAACGAATCGTTATTCTCAAGAATTTCAAAAGCAATTCATTCCCCTTTGTTCTATGTGCCTTGTAACAAACATTTTCATCCGCGAAGCTCTACCAGGTAATTAAAACATGTATCTCAGCTCACGAAAACAAATAAGAAAGAATAGAGAATAATAAAAAAAAACACATAAATATGTCATGCTCCAAGAACGAAAAAAGGAAAGTTATAATGTTCATATAAAAAAAATTATGTAAGTCAGTTTGCTTGCCGCAGGCAAACAATAAACAAAATGTGGCGGCAAGCCAAGTACGCCCGTTTTGTTGTCAGCCCTCGCCGTCGGCGTCCTGTTTGTTCCGCAAGGTTGTTTGCACTGCCCTTGGGCAACACACGCACGACGGGAAAGCGCGCAGTAAAAAGAAATTAGCGTCATTTACTTACACATGGTTTAAACAGCGAGGGAGGAACTAAAAATGTTGTCGTTCGTATTTAAGGCAAGGAAGACAACAAGTAGATGCAAAAAAAAAAAAAAACGTCCCAGGCACACAATAACCATTCTCAGCGCCGCTGGAATGTTCCGCAGCGCAGCTTCCTATATGATGCAGGAACAAGACATAAAGAAAAAAAAGTTCGCTTTTTTTTTTTTTTTTGCACTTCAGCGTGTGCGCGCGTGCTTGACTGCGTGCGTTTACAAGAGACAATGAGTGACCTTTCACGTGTTAAGTGCATTACTTAACGTGTCAATTCGTTGTAGCGAAAGTCCCACCAGCACGTTCGATATGTACACCCGCATATTATTATTTATCCCGGTCGGGACAAAAAGTGGCGCGCATGAACTTTGAGTTTACTGCCTTCAAAATTTAACAGTTCATTCGACAAAATCTCGCAACTTTTCGGACTCAGTAGATTAGGAATCGTGGAATCCATGATGACGTTTTCAAATGGATAGAAGCCTGTTTAGTAATGCGTCAGCAAACAGTACGCATAGACAACCACACGTCAAGTCCATTGAAGATGTTCTCAGAGGTTACCCAAGGATCCGTCTTGAGATCGTTACTGTTTCTTTTATACATTAGTGTTATTTCCTCATTTGTTGTTCCGCCTATAATGATAAAGCTTTTTGCTGATGATTGTTTAACTTATTCGCCACTAACATCTACACAAGATCAAATCAAGCTGAGTGCCTTCAAGTGGTGGATACATGGTGTAAAAAATGGGACAGGGAAATCAACTACAATAAAACGACATGTATGCATATCACCAGAAAACAATTTGAGCTTCTATTTACATATAGCATTGGGGAAGATGCTCTAATTAATGTACGCAGCTTCAAGTGTTTAGGAGTCACCATATAACCCATACACTACAGTGGCATTCACATGTTGAAACGATTTCGGTCAAAGGCTAACCAAAAGTTGTTCTTTTTGAGAAAAGAATTACAGTGAGCTACTAAGTATGCTAAGCTGATCGCGTATGGTTCGTCCTATTTTGAAATATGCTTGCGTAGTATGGAACCCATAACATAAAGTTCGGAAAGCTAAAAATTCAATATTCAGGCGTTGGTGGCACGTTTCATCTGCTCGAAATACCAACAGACTGATTCAGATACAGGTATGTTAAATGCATGTGCTTTAGAGCTATTGGAGTGCCACAGGAAGAACCGTCAGTTGAAGTTTCTTTTGCAGATATCGTAACAACAAATAGGGATAAATAAAGACACGTACATTCGGCCACCAGGAAGGAGAAGTGTGCGAACAAATAATAGTAAAGCCATTAAGCCTTATTTATCACGTGCCGATGGGTTTCGTTACTCCTTTTTCCTGACGCAATGGAAATGTGGAATGCACTATCCAAATCTGTTGTTGATAAATATGATATGCACAAATTTGAAACTGCATTAGATATGCGCTTTAGTATTGTCTAACTTTATGTGTTTCTGTAACTAAAAATGTATTTATACTGTGCTTAATTGACTATGATTGTAACCCTCCCTGTAAAATAAATAAAATCAGCCAAATGCGTCAAGTGAACCAGAAAGAAATGCTATTACATAAAAGGAAGTTATAATAAACAGGGCGGTTCACAAGAGGATATTTCCGGTTGGGGTTATTCTGTACTCGGGAAAGAGAAACCGGGCGCTAAAGATGAGAGAAAGTGAAAACAATGGAAAAGAAGGGAGTATCTCAGACTGCTTGTTTGAGCACTTTCAGGCAAGGTGTATGAAAGTGGGGAACACTCACATAGAGTGTGAGGCAAACAGGTTACACAGTGGACAGTGTCCCACAGTCGTATTTTCTCGCACACTTTGGTATTTATTGTGTTATACACCAATATCCAGTATAGGCCTTGGTGCGGTGCGATGAATTTAAAAGGGGGGGCGCTGTTGCGGCAAGGAGCGTAGGCTGCGTATAGTTCTTCATATCTGAGACAAGCGCTGAGGAGTATCCAGCTACTCACCGAAGCCGTTCCATCGTTGAGATGGAATGTGTGTCAATACGGTGCTGAGTCTTCTGTTGGGTCCGTCTTCGCTCCCTGAGGTCGTTAATAGAGTCGGTTCGCCTGTATCATCTTTCAGCCCGCCGGCGAATCACTTATAGCTGCGGTAATTCAGATTCATATTCTTCACAGTTTAAACGCCCAGGACAATTTGGCTGGTGTGCGGACCACTGTTTTGCTGCTCTGCAATTTACCATTAATTTTTTCGTGTTTTACTGAAAGATGCCACTCTAATTGCTACGGCAATGGGAGTGGAATCGGCAGATCGCGCATTCTACCATATTACGTCGGCAGTAGCCAGTCCGAGAAAACGAAACTGCCCTCAGAGCCAAGCCGACAGCGAGAGAAATAGTGCTGAACTCGAGTTCAAGTGAGGGCACTTAAATCGAAGACGGCTTCGAGAGAGTTACACTCCGCAAAGCGAAAATAATAAACATCGGCGGATGCTCTTACAGTACGCCAAGAGAACGAAAACTACAGTGAACTATGTACCTGAAGAAAACATATTCCATGCCTTCAAATCATTTTCAGGCACCAGCTGGACCATGAGTGAATGAACTCTAAAATGCACAGAGAATTTGGCCATTCTCAATAAATTGGTTAGGAACAAAAAGTGCAAACATTGGCTACGACAAGTGGATATTCAAATAACGGACACCAACTCGTAGCTTACGTCTCATGAGAAATACACTAGCGTGCATAATGTGTCGGGAAAGATACAATGTAAATCTTTGCAGGAATTATACCATACGCGTGCAGGTGAAGAGGGACTATAAAAGTTCCTAAATAAAAATTGCAGAAAAAATATGCGTTAAGATATACTGCAGACCATAACGGCGATCTAAAATTACGCAAAGTAATTATCATGTGTGCATAAATCGTTATAGGCGCAGGAAAGTACGTTTGCTATCACATATTGAGAAGAACCATTAGTGCAGCTTCATGCGAGAATTGCCCTCTAGAAATCGCAAAGGCCGATAACATGATGCGTTACCGTGGTGAAAGCATATAGAACGAAAGCTTGCATTGTATGTATATTTATGCCATTGCAATTCATGGAAGACAAAACAGAAGCTTGACAACAGAGCGTTGTTTCGGGAACGTTGTTGGAGTGAATGGAACGTTTACACTACGCTGAGCCCAATGCCTCGCGGAAGCGGGTAGGCGACCGAATCAGGCCCTTGCCAGAAATCCGTGCGCGCAACCGTTGCGTCCCAACGTGGCGGGCCTTCAATCAGTGTGGCTGATACTCCTCCGCGTCCAGCCGGGAACGTGCAGCAAAAAGAAGACATCTGGCCCCGAGCGCGCGGACAGCCGCCTAATTGGCGGGTGCGCGCTGCCACCTGCGAGATGCGCGTTCCCTGCTCCTCTCCTCCGGCGGTGACTCACGGCGCCGCGCCCGCGAGCTGCTCTGCGGCGGCAAGGCATTAGCGCGCGCGTGCACGCGCCTTTCCCCGCGCGTGTTACAGGTTCGGCGCTCGCCAGGGCGTGTTGCTTCTTCCGGGCGTGCGTGTCGGCGCAGCGCCAGTCGAGGCACGCCATGCCTGTCGCTGCTGCCTGACGAGCGCTGGCACATCCAGGGGCGTGCCGGGCTCGCGCGCGCGCGATGAGAAACAACGCGCGCCATGCGCCGGTTCCTCCCTCTTCGCTCCCGCCATCCGAAGCACCCGGCGACCGAGACATTAGCGACGGCCGGGAGGAAAACCTGCCTGCTTGCTACCCACGTCGCTGCCCAGACGACGAAACCATCCTGTCCACGCCGCATTGACGATGGACCGTCAACCACGAAGCGCGAACCATCATATTTAGTTCGCTCAACGAGTCACTTTGCTGCCTCCTCGTGACAATCTACGAAAAAAGTTGTCGCAGTTTCACCTGAAAGGCGAAGCATCAATTGCGATAGCAAATTTGTAGAGAGCTATACGGCGTAATGATAGTAGCTTTATCAGCTGTATAAACTTGGACATGCAGCAGCATCGGCAGCACGCAGAACTGTTGTCGACGCCGTCGGCGTTTTGCCCGCGTTCGCACAAAATGCGTGCGGCGTTGGTGACTGTTGCTGGAGCCTCTGATATAAATGGGCACTTGGTGCCGCAGCTAAATGTCGCCTCCCTTCCCTCCCCCCCCCCCCACCCACGGCCTTTCGCGCGTCGGAAGAAGGCGCGTTTGCTCTACATACATTGTGATTGTAAAGGAGGAAAGAGACGCCTACTTCTGCAGCCCTTAAGGGAGCATGGTGCAGAACGCGCGTTTGTTCTCCGCCGTGCGTTCACTCCCCGTGAAAGCGCGCGTCCCTCTCGCCCTTTCACTCGCACATACAGCGTTCGGCGGCGCGCGACGACGATTTCATCTCCATTGACGTCATACGGGACCTCACGGCGACGGCGAAGGCGACGGCGAAGGCGACGCCGACGGCAGAAATCTGCTTTGGAGTGTCCATATAATTGCTATCGCAATAAAAGTGCAGTTACGACTACTACGTTCAGAGCTCGTGGGACGACTAACCACGCGATTACGTTGGCACTCAGTACCTTGTACTGTTCTGCTAGAGTGATTAAGTCAATCTATATAGACAGTATGGGGATGTTTTGCTCTTAAGTCTAGAAAAACCTTCAAGAGAGCCTGTGAATTTATTTACTTACACTTTTTTTTGCAAAGTTCTATAAAGTTTCTGTAAACAACTCGTTTTGAAGCATATGGAGCCCAATTCAGTCAAACGCAAAAACACGTTAATGATTTTTTTCTTTATATATTTTGTAAGCTTTTCATAGCTACTATAAAACAAGTCTATTGGAAGGCAAAAAATATATTTGGATTCCATAGACCACTTAGAATCAACCCAAATATATTTCTATATGAGGCCAGCGATTGTTTCTCTGCAATATAAACGTTTAGGCTTTGTATTTACCACTGAAGGTGTTTGTGACTACGCATGCTTTGAGTTCTATCAGGGCTTCAGCTACGTAAAACGTGACCTTATTGGCCACAACAGTACAACAGAACAGATGAACGCACCGAAAAAGTATGATCTGGAATCAAGTCATTGCACTCATTACAATCCCGTAAAACAGTGATATAAAAGTATCCCTTCATATTGCTGTGGTAAGACAAGGATGTGCAGTAGGTTCTAGACGCTACTTCTGTGGGGTAGTTTTCCTAGCGATGAAGGCAAGTGGTGAAAATAAAAAATGCCCAAAAAAGCTCACAAGACTGCTTCATGACTTTAAAATTGATAACCGGATGAGATCTCGCATGGTCGGCAAGTCAGTTTCTATTAAGAAAAGTAAGACCAAACGCCGACCTAGGAAGTGCAGTCAAAGAGATTAGAAGACACTTCGTCTTCCACGCGGAAGCCGTGAGATGAGTTCATGCCTTTGTTCGACCCGATCATTGCCTCCCACAGCCACTCTCTTAAAGCGAAGCTTCCTTTGCCTACCGTGGCTGCTGTCTGCTGCTCGGTCGGTCAGTATCTCAGCGGATATATTTGTGGATTTACATACGAAGTTTACACGGGCACCGACTGCAAATACCAACAAACCCGCTTATACGTATAACCATTGTATGATGATCGACGAAGTAGTGCAAGTAGGCGCACCTCTGCTTTGCTTACCACAAAAATAAAATCCCACATAAAGTCTGAACAGATAACGTCGGCTCACACCGACCTACTAATGGAATAGAGCTATATGTATATTGTGAAGGGACCACGCGGCTCCATATAGTCCTAGTCCATCCGCGCGGCCTGTTGGATGCGACATCCACGGGTTCTAGCTGCGCCAGGCCCGATGACGACGACGGAGTAAGAGCAGGGTGAAGAGGAGCGCTGATCTTCGCCACCCAGAGATGCAGCTCGCTCCGCGGAGATCGTCCCGCAAGCGAGCGTATAGGAGTCGCTAGCTGCTGTGGAACGGGCGCCATGGATACCACCGCGACCATGGTCCGTCCCGAAAGACAGCTGGGAATTCTCGTTGGGCGCCAGTGTGGGGGACGGCGCGGCCCTCTTAGTCAGCAGGCGCAAGTTCTGGCCAGCAACACCCAACCACGGCTCGCGCCACCGCAAGTGAATTTCTCATTCTCTTCTCTTCTGGCACTCCAGCCTCGATGTCGCGGATCGCGGTGGCAGTTCCCGCAATATCTAAGGGAATCTTTGGTTTACTCGATTTAATTTGGTTTAGCTATTAGGTGTGAGCCACTGAATGCATGCCCATTGTTGGCCAATGGTCCAGAATGGGTACGCGCCGCTATGGCACAAGAGGTGACACAAGCCAACGCAAACATTGCACGAGAATAAAGCTGGGACCTTTGTAGTGGATAAAAATAATAGTTGCATAGGAGTACATGTTGCATTGAATGAATGTGAACAAAATTGTACGCATCGTGGTTAGTTGTGAAACGCTTACTTAACCGACTCACATAGATTTCAATATGTGCGCTGGATCTACACACACACACACATACATATATATACACAACACACGCACACTACAGCATACACACACATATATATATATATATATATAACCATATCATAAGAAGCCCACAAACAACGTCTAAGGACAACATAGGGGAAATTACTTGTACTTACTAATTGAATTAAAGAAATGATAAATTAATGGAAATGAAAATGGATGAAAAAACAACTGTCCGCAGGTGGGGAACGAACCCCCGTCTTCGCATTACGTGTGCGATGCTCTTACCATTGAGCTACCGCGGAGCCGTTTTCACATCCACTTTCTGGGGTATTTATGTTTTACAACTAGAACTAACCCTGGGAGTGTTAGCCAGCGTCACCACTCACAAACCATGGCGGCAGATGTGGAGCATCCTTTCTGCCGCAGGCGTCACGAGCACGTGATCGTTTTTGGGTGATGGCAACTGGTCAATAAACCATATATATATATATATATATATATATATATATATATATATATATATATATATATTCCTTTCTTCTTGGATAGCATGGCCAAAAAACACCGATAACAGTTTTCTTTCTTGTTTTTCTGTCTTTTTTTAAAGCTGCACGACTTCAATGAGGAACAAGGGTTGCGGAAACGTGTTTTGCGCATATGCCGTGTTCAATTCAAGTTCATGAGCTGCACACCATCCTTGCGAAAACTCCTTCCGCATTTCAGCGTTTCAACGCGTGTTGTCCTTGTAGCACGTTTTTTTTTTTTTTTTTTTTTTTTTTTTTTTTTTAGATAACGGGGAAAGAAATTCTTAGCTCATTGCATACAGACAACGAAAATATTCTCGGGGGACAGAATATTTGTGGCCGCGAGCAACACAATTATTGTAATTAGGTAACTAAGATCTACTAATAAACTTTTCATCAAATACTTAAGGCACATCTTGCGACAGCAGAGAAAAAAAAGGCATTTCAAGCAGAAAAAATCAAGGTGTGTAAGGCCGCACACCTCAGCAAGTGTGCGACCTGATGCATTGTGCGCGGTGTGCGACTGCACAGAGAGAAAGAAAATTGAAGGTATGTATTCGACTGTGTCGCGTTTCTGATGAAACGCTTCTAATCAGAACTTTACACCAATGACAATTAAAGTGTACCACACTCAGAAAAGCGGGAAAGAGCAAGTTGTTAAAGTAAACCAGCTCTCTCGCTTTTGTGTCAAATGAAAGCTTTAAAAAGACATTAAGCAACAAACAATGTTTCTTTTTATAAAAACGAACTAGAAAGAAAGACGGAAGCAATTGTAGCTATCGACAGCCAACGCGAGAAGCGGATTCACGCAGGAATTAAGCCATCAATCACAAGCAATGGCACGGCGCAGTTAAGAACTTGCGGAGCGCATAAGCTCATTTTCGACAGTACAGTGAGAGACACTTACACATAAAATGACCGCCTGCTATCTATAGCTTGTTGCGCGGATAGCCCGAGAGAAATACGTACTTCCGAACGGGCAAGAACACGCGCCGCTCGACGCGGAGTTGCCGCCCTTTGCGGGGACTTTAATAGCCTATCAAGACGCCCGCTGAAGCGCGTTCCACCTTCTGCGCGCAGATTTCGCGTCGGCTGCCGACACTCAACAGAATGAAGCACTCGGTTCAGAGGAAGAGAGGGAGGGAAAAAAATAAAGCTGACGGGTTCTCTTTTCCCTTGAGAGTACATGAAATAAGGAAGAAGAATAATGTCGAAGACGACATTAACAACCCGAAGTGTTTCGCAGGAGAGAAAAGGCGCACGAATAGAGAGAGAAGTGCGTTAATACATCCCCCACATTGACTTCGACGTATATCTCACAATGCCCGTAAAGTGGTGGAGGCGAGGCCCGAGCGACGACTTGACGTCGCCGTTCGCCCGCACGCTTCTTTGTGCGCTTTCTTTGCTTTTTAATTACACGCTTCAATTGAAGGGAGCAGCGCCCACCTCCCACGCTGCGCGGCGCAAGGGGGGGACGTGACCTTGTCTCCCCACAACCCATTGCTTCAAGCCTTCGGCGCTCCTCGCCTCTCATATTTTTTTTTCCCTTTACTTTGCGCTCTGTTTCCGGGCGTGCGTCGGTCGGAACGCGCGCCGGTGACGTCATAATGACAATAATCAGACCCGAGCGAGAAAGTCGTTATTTCGAGTGCGTCGCGGCACGTTCTTCCCCGATGCTGTTTCTCCCCAGTTAGCGGCCTTCTTCTTCGGGCCCTCTATATTGGTTCTATTTGTTTTGTTTGTTTTTTTTTTTCTTTCTGTTTGCGCGGCCCACTGTTGTTGTCTCATTTTCTCCTCCTTTTGTCTTCCATTCGTTTTCTTGTCGTGGGGCAGTCTTACAACGGGGCTGCAGGAGGTGAGGCGCCATCTAACGTGAACTAAGATCACCTCTCTCCACCACCCCACCGCGGGGCTTCGATCCGCGGTTCTGTGCGCCTCCCCTGCCGGGCCAGTCCTGGTGAGGCGGACCTTGGGAATGAAGCAAAAGCAGAGCAAGGCGGAGGGATTTATTTCGCAGCCGCTGTATATACTGGGAGGATTGGGGGAAAAAATGGCAAAGGAGAGGACTGTTCTCCCTCGGTTTTTCCGCAATAGCCTATCATTTTCGGGCCCAAAAGATGTGGGGCGGCGGCGAGATGCGGAACACGGAGCCGACGGCGGCAGCAGAACGCGCGGAACGCACGCTGGCGCAAGGGCGAGGGGGGCAGGGATGTGGGTGAGCGGCGGTGCATGTGCCGAGAAGGACCGCCCGGGACAAAATCTTGTCGGAGCCCGCGGGGTTATCACCGGCTTGCGGACCTGTTGTACAAAGAAAGTTCGACAAGGAGATCCTCTCTAAGACCTCCAAGGTATAGGATTGCACTCGTTCCCCGTAGACGAGTCGCCGGGGATGAACCGCGCGAGAACGCAAAGAGCGCGAAATGAAAGCCTGCTCGGATGAGTGGCCGAGGGACGACTGCTGCCCCTATCTCCCTCTGCTTTCGCTCGTGTGAAGCAGATGTAATTACGATAGTAGCTGTAGCACTGACTGAGAGGGTTTTAAGGCTGAAGCAAAAGAGGTCTCGTGTGATTAGAAAAGTTGACAGGGTGATGAAAGATATGTCGTTGGGGCGCCATTTCGGAGAATAAGCGCTGAAGACAATGTCTAGGGACCTGGAACAAGGCTATACCTCAGCTGACAGGAAAAACTTTCTGCGAACAAGTTACACCGAATAAGCAATAACCGTATGCTGCAACTCGACCCACAGTGCTCGCGATACTTCCGGCGCAATACGCAATATATATCTATCTGTATTAATGGATAATCGAAACCGTGCTTGCTGACAGCGTAACTGCGGCATGACCAGACAAAAGCGGTAGGCGCGCGTTTATTTTGTTCGCTGGTAATGCTTGCTAGGTAGGCATTCATGCACCCACGTGCGGCCCTCATGAGTGTCGTCGCGTGGTCAACGTAATCGCTGCTGTGATGAGCAGCCACAGCACGGCCCCATTCTAATTATTGTCCCAAAGTGCTATTTTCACATGCCAAGTGGTTTTTCAAGGCGTGGCCGCACATGCCTATACCGTATTCTGCTAAACGTCACCTACGCAAAATATTTCTTTCCCAAGCAGCAATTTACGTGATCGCCACCATGTAGTGTGTACAATGTGTGCGATGACTTACATCAGGTTTTGTCAGTCTACACACGCTTTACGGCCACAAGAAGAGTCCTAAAACCTGCTTTCAATTTACGTGGCGAAACTTTCGAGCTGCACTATATTCTCGGAACTATCGGAAAAAGCGTTGAAAGCTCTTTGCGCGCAACGAAGGCGTTATGAGTCTTCCTCAGAGACACTGACCGGAACTGAACGCTTAATTGCTTGTTACCGTGAGTGCGTGGGCTTGTTATATCAGCATGTTGTGTGCGTGTGTACTATGTATGAGTGGAAGATTTCATTCAACACGCTTGTCATTTTCAGGAGTAGCATCATCACCAGCCCCCATTCAAGCAGGTTTCTGTCGAGCTCCGGTGTCGCAGTACTTCGCGTTGTCTCGCTCATCTCGCAGAGCCTTGTCGATCTCACCAACGTCGCGGTCTCGCCACACACAGCACGTCACCAACTGTCACTTTATAAAGCGATGGAAACTAGAGAGAGAGAGAGAGAGAGAAACAAAAAGGTAAAGGAAAAACAGGGAGGTTAACCAGAGATTGCCTCCGGTTGGCTACCCTGTACCGGGGTGGGGTAAAGGGATTCGACAGGAGAGAGAGAGAAAAAAAATTAAGTATAAAAAAGGGGAAAAAAGGAAAGAAAAGAAATACACACACACACACACACACACACACACACACACACGCACACACACACACACACACACACACACACACACACACACACACACACACACACACACACACACACACACACACACACACACACACACACGTGCGCGCGCGCGCGCGCGCGCACACGCACACGCACACAACAGAACTGTTTCTGTGGGCACTGTCACGCAGTCTGTGAAGGCGTTCTAGTGTTACATAGTGTGAACGTCCCATCCTACGTCACACAGTGTAGAGTCACAATTTGTCACTGAGTCCGGTGTCTTTCAAGTAACGCAGCAGTATACCTTCAGGGCGGCTCGCACTGTTTTTCGTGTAGGCCAGTTTCCGAGGATGTTGATTTGCGTTATTGGGCGTTTGTCCAGTTGATCTATCGTGACTGAGAGAGCTGCTCTTTGCGGGTTGAAACGAGGGCACTCACAAAGAAGGTGTGCGATTGTTTTGTTGCACCGCAAGAGCGTTCTAATCAGAGTCGGTCAGATAGGCCGGTGGCACGCAAGAAGCGCAGAAGCGCCTGCACGGCCTTCTGTGACGTTAAGTCCAGTCTGTGGTGGAGAATTTTTTCTTCCAACAGAAGCCAGTTGTCCAATTGGTTTAACGCGTTGATAAGAGAATGTCTCTGCGCACTGTACTGCGGGCAGTCACAAAATATGTACAATCAAGTCTTCATTGCCGCAGTGGTCACAGGCTGCACTATCGGCCATTCCTATGCGGAACGCATAGGCGTTGGTAAACGCAACGCCCAACCATAATCGGCACAAAAGGGTTGCGTCTCCTCGGCGAAGCCTTGATGGTACTCGAAGGCTTAGGGTTGGGTCCAGAGAGTATACGTGAGCATGCTTGAAGTGCGATTCATTCCATTGCGACCTTGTGCGTTGGCGAGCAAGCACGCGGAGCTTCCGTGCAGCGTCAGTCCTAGAAAGTGGTATGGGCCGTTGGTGATCTTCTTTATGAGCTGTGCGGGCAGCTTGGTCGGCCCATTCATTGCCGATAATTCCGCAGTAACTTGGAAGCCACTGAAAAGTTATTTCTTGCCCTATCTCAGTCAGATTGTGTATTGACTCAAACTGCGAACATAGCCGTCAATTTTGAGTCTGGCGTTACACCTACCGAGTCACGGCATCCTACCGACACCTACCAGTCACGGCAGCTTGAAAAGCGTGCCGCGTGTCGGGCTGCGAAAAAGTACTGAATTCTTTGCCGGTCACGATGGAGTCACAATGATGATAATCACCAAAAAATAAGAGAAGACTGATACAAAAAAAGTATACACACCAGCCTGTTGCGATTTGGCAAAATCAAATTCAGTTTCCAGAGAAGTTGTTTCTTGCAAGCAGTTACATGAAGAATTTCAATTGCGTGTAACTTAACTGCACACATTAAAACGTTGCCCGCTTATTACCCACAACGTGGAATCACGACGTGCAAATTTAAACTCGGCGTCACATTTCCTTCTCTTATGGCACCGGGAAAACATACGCACAATGCTGGTGTAACCTCGTAATTAACCGACCTGCGCACA
The DNA here is from genome assembly GCF_013339745.2 of Dermacentor silvarum. Classification (NCBI taxonomy): domain Eukaryota; kingdom Metazoa; phylum Arthropoda; class Arachnida; order Ixodida; family Ixodidae; genus Dermacentor; species Dermacentor silvarum. The sequence continues at coordinate 66,652,679 of NC_051154.1, read as the reverse complement.
CTAACATCAGACACAACGTGCCACCCATACATTTCCACCAACTATGAAATCGGTGCTACTATCAATTTTCTGATAACAGCGGGCAACCAATCTACGTGCTTCGAATAACGCCTGAAAATAGGCAGAAAATGATTATTCAGTAATTATTTCCAAGGCGCATATAACGCTAGAAATCTTTTACAAAGATTCCCGATAATCGGAACGTTTACATAAATTGAAGCACAAAGTTTAGAAGTTTGTAACTGCGGCAAAATCAGATATCGCAGTCCTGTAAACTTCACATGTTAGGGCATCTAAAGCGACTGAGCAATTCTTTGAAAATTATAACAACTTACTCACTTCCAACTTTCAGTGCACATTACCCCTGACTTGGTCCATATTCTCACTAAATATAACATGGCTGCCACCTTCGAGTTTCCGAGGGCAAGCGTTTGTAAGCGTTTCATACAAAGCCCTAAAGAGAGAGAGGGAGAAAGTGATTGTGAAGAGGAAATGGCGCTCTTTCTGCGATGCTTTAGGGAGCATGGCTCAGCGCCTTGGGGAAGGGGAGCCGCAGAAAATGAAGGTTTAGTCATTTTCATTAAACATCTAATTAACTCGCTCATTTCAAGTCTTCACTGCGCATCACTTCTAACATACCCTCCCCACCCACCTAGCCCTCCCCCCTCCACTTCTTTTCATGTACAAACTCGATGAATTGTATAGTTCACCCAGAACACCACGAAAACGCGCTAACCTTTTCCAACGCTTCTACAAAGTCGCGCTAACAGCTTCGACTGTCGAAGGTAATAATGATAAAAGCAATAAAGAAATGGGAGGGGGGGGGGGAAGTGAAATTTAAGGAAGTTTGCGCTGTTGTTCTTTAGGCACAGGCTAGCAATGGCGCTTTCAATGACCTCCACAGTCCACATGGGAGAAACCCGAAGTTTGAGGAGAGTAAGTTACGGCGGCTCACGTCGCTCGTTTCCTTTAAGTCTCCTTCACTACACCGACATCACGCTGCGGATCATGCGCTATGATATTGGGAAAAAAAAGCAAGCAATTATTCTAGTTGCGCACGTTGACCACGCAGCTACATCAACTCGCGCCGCTCGCATCTATATTTCTGGACAACCGAACGCTCACGCCCATACTTCTATACAAGAAAATGGCCACCGAACCTTTATACCATAATGTATGGCATATGTCATCATCATATTATTATTACAGTGAAGCTTTAGCTCCACTCAGTATCTGCACAAGTACAGAGCAAGCGCGTTAAGTGACGTGGACCACTGAGTTATACTGGGACTGCTGTGACTCCTCTGACGGCGATTTCTAGCTCGTCATGAGGCACGCCGCAAAAAAAACACTACTCGTGGCGTCACCATCGGCAAATACGCCTATACCGTGAAAAGTTCTCCATAGTACTGGTCGCACACTGTGCTATTGATTTCGCGGGCCGTACAAACGATTTGACGCCTCTGAACAGGCAGGTCATCGCTTTGTTTCACAGGGGGGGATGCACCAAACGAGATAAATGTCGCCAGAATAATCTCATGGAAGAGTGTCCTGGTGGTCGACTATTTACATCACAAGGCACTACAGTGCTTATGGAGCATCTCGGAGCTCAACAATATCAAAGTACTATCATTAATCTCTACTGACGGTGACTGCACTGCCGGAATCATTCCTGACAACAGGAGGCACTCTCATCGTGCAGGTCTCCAGAATCGAAAACACGCGCTGCATGTAACTTGTGTTAGATGAAGATAGCCTTCCGCCGCACGTCAAAGTTGACCATGTCTGCCCGTACGTTGCAGTAATTCATATCTAAATCTCTCCAAGGTTATAAGTGGTTCATGATTGGGCTTGCATAAGGGGTCTGTACCAACAAGTTCTTGTGGCCACAGTACGCTGACTCCTATTACAAAGACGCGTGGTGCGCAAGTGTTATAAGGTGCCCTAATTGCCGTGGTGCTCATGGGACCCCATGTAAGTATTGGCCATGGCTTTCGAACAGTATTCGCGTTGCTCAAATGAATGACGCGAGGCCACTCAACGCACAAAGAGGCCGCCGCCGTCAGTCTCCGGCTGCGACGGCGTCGCCCCCGAAGAGCTTAACGAAAAGCCACAGCTACCGAGAGTGAACTACCATCTCTGGAGAAAGCGGCTGCTGCATCGGCGAAGATTACCACCAATACGAATACGGCGCAAAGAACATAACGTCGAAAGACCCGTGTATCTTGAAGCATGCATGGCCTACGCTTCCGACACCCGCCGTGGTTGCTCAGTGGCTATGGTGTTGGGCTGCTGAGCACGAGGTCGCGGGATCGAATGCCGGCCACGGCGGCCGCATTTCGATGGGGGCGAAATGCGAAAACACCCGTGTGCTTAGATTTAGGTGCACGTTAAAGAACCCCAGGTGGTCTAAATTTCCGGACTCCTCCACTACGGCGTGCCTCATAATCAGATCGTGGTTTTGGCACGTAAAACCCCATAATCTAATCTAATCTACGCTTCCGAATGCACATCCTCCTGGGCAGTCCTCACGAATAGCGCTGCCTCCATGGCATCATACTATACATTCGCGAACGAGGACTAGAAGTGCCTCGAGCCGCCTAGTCGCACGGCAATTTCGCGTGTATTCGCGGGCTTCCTTTCACGCTCGGAAAAAACGCTTTGATGTAGCGCGTATTGAAGAACAGAAAGCTGTATCGGGAGTTTTTCATGTTGCCCTACAATTTTCTCATTGACACTTTTCATCTAATTATAATATTTGAGAAATTGAATAATTCATTAAGACTAATTATGTAATTAGGCGGAATGCAAAAAATAATCCAAGTATCTCCAAGCGACGGCAAACATCATCACATTACTTCTGTCCAGCTACGTGGCATTTGCATATTTTTTAATTTGGTGCACTATAGTTGGGACACCCTGTATGTATCGTCCGTCATGCCACAACGATGATACAAGTCTGAATGTTCCCTGCCACTAAGTAGTTTCACTTCAGCAGATTTAAGCTACAACAGAAAGGGTTGCACTGCATCGTCTCCGCATGCTCGCCTTTTCATTCTCGTAGAAATTATACCGCAAATTGTAGTCATACTTTTGCACCTCCGAATGCCCGAAAACGGCACTGGGCAAGGGCCGCTAGGTTCTAGTTTGCTTTCGCCTTTAACCGCGGCGGCGATGCCGCTATTAAGGTGCAGTCGAGCATAGTCAGAGCGAATGAGCAGAAATACCGGTGCGCCGTACCACTGCAAACAGAAAAGGAGATAGTGGGCTGAAAAAGTGCATAATGTATGCATAACCTAAAAAAAAAGTCGGACAATACAGCCACGGCTAGTTTTGAGAAGAGTGTATTCAGTATTCTTGAAGTGGGACACTGGTAAAACATGAAACGTATCTTCCTTCTTTCCAGCTTTCGCTCCTACGTTTGAGTAAATAAATAAAAAAAATCTGATACGCTATACACACGATAAACTGATTTTAAGCGGCTTAATGAAACGCATAAGATTAAAGCGAAATGCTACTTAGGGCTTCGATGTTATACGGCATACAAATATTACGTACTTTATATGAAAAGTTCGGTATCTTGAGGCAATAAATGCAAAAGGTAAATTAGGTGGGAAGAAATTGAGGTAATGAAGAAGTTCGAAGTTGGAATAGTCGTACTGAATTTCTTTTTCTTTTTTTAGAAGATGCCCTAAAGTAACAAAACTACAAGATTACACTTTTGACACAATGTAGTGAATAAATCGGGTAACCTTGCTTTTCAATGAGAAAGGAATAGTTTTCACATGCAAATGAACTCGTTTTAAAGTATCTACAAGCCACAAATTCCCTAAGCACTAAAGCACAGCAGTTAAATTTGTCGTGTATAGACTTATAATACCGCCACAAATTATTTGCATAAATTTGCGGCGGTATTGCATTTGCATAAAGCTAATGCATTAGGAGCGAACACTCCTAATGCATTAGCTGTCAGTGGCGTTACCATCAAATGGGGTGTTCAACGTAAAATCCACCTGAAGGCGCACATTTTTGTTTTGCGTCAAGCGCTGTGTAAAAAAAGAACTGCTACAGAAATTCTGAGAATTGCTACCAATGCGTAAGTATTCTTTGGCTCGGCTGCTGCTTCGCTTACTTATTTAGCTAGCTTATGCATGTCTAGCCATCGCTACCAATCATCTAAATTTGCACTATTATAAGGATTATATGTGTTAACTGATCAATTATACATTTATTTTGCAGGTATATTGTATCAAATGAGCCAAAACGCCGTCACAATCCTTCTTTTCTTTTTCTTTATTTTTTGTGTGTCCACAGCTTTGTTTATTTATTTTTCTTTGTAGATACGACCTTGACGCGACGACGACGAAGTAACAGTTTCTTTTTTTTTAACGCCACCTATCATCTACTATTACAGTATTATAACGATTACATTTATTAAATTGACCAATTTTGCGTTTATTTTGCAGATATAGAGCGTCACGGGACTGGACAGATTTTGCCGGGGTACTCGCCAATGAATGCTTACGCATTAAAAAGATGCCAAAGTATGGTTGCAATGACTGGTTCTGACGTTCATATAGGGAACTCAGGGCAGTGTTTTGCCAGGTCGTACGAGGCGGCGTAGCCCAAAGCTACAGACATTGTAGCCCAAATGTGGCCAAACACAAAAGAAGAGCAAGAAATTTCGTAGCCAAATATAGCCATGTTTATTTGCACTTTTATTTGTGTATACATTTTCATATTAGACTACAGGCAATCCTTTTTTGCACAACCCGTCGTAACAAAATATCCGTGTCGCCGTGACGGTCGACCTTTGACATCAACAACAGCGACATCAGGCTTGCACACAGAACATTTCCAACGCATCCCTTCAAAGGGCGAAATCACAGTGCTTTTATTTTATGATAAATAGTACTAAGTTATTATTTTTGGTTATTTACAGTAATATTAACTACGAACTCCACTTTTTAGCTGTAGTGAACGCGAAATAATGTTCAGCATCATCGACCTCTCACGTGACCTCTGCCTACGACATAGACAAAGTTCAGGGGTCTGCCACGGCGACGCGCCCACGGCTCTTTCTTTTATGAGCCGAAACCAGTCTTTCGCGCTCTGATATCTGGCGTTATTAGTCTGATCGTCCTATCTTGTTTTCTCGTCTTTTTTCCTTTTTTTTTTTGCAGTTATAGCTCGGCCCGGGTTAGCTTGGACACAGTCTATATAGTGTCCATTTGCATCAACCTGGCTACCATACTAGGTCTGTAGCACGCCAAGAACATGCGTTAAAATAAAGTGACAGACAACAGATGCCACTCGCTGTCTGAATCGATGTAAGCGAAGTTTTAAAAGATTACTGCGCAAAACGGCACACCAGTGTAAGAAGCGCGCGATCGTTTTCGGCGATGAGCACGTCCCGAACCTAACTCACTCGAAATGCATAGTAAGAGCCGAGACGGCGTACAATGAGCAAAGGTAAGCGACAAATTGAGAACAGTGGCAATCCATGTGAAACCAGTTACTGTCAAAAAGCAAACCATGTTGATGTGCTAATAATAATAATTGCTGGGGTTTTACGTGCCAAAACCACGATCTGATTAGGAAGCATGACACAGTGGGGGACTTCGGATTAATTCTGACCACCTGGGGTTCTTTAACGTGCACCTAAATCTAAGTACACGGGTGTTCCTGCATTTCGCCTTGATCGAAATGCGGCCGCCGTGGCAGCGAATCAAACCCGCGTCCTCGAGCCAACAGTGCGACACCTCACCTGCTAAGCTAACACGGTGGATGGTGCTCACGTGACGTGGTGCACTGATATCATCGTGGCAAACATGTTGCTATATTAGCACAATGAGTATCTGCATATGTGACGTTACGCGCAAACCATTTATAAGTAAAAGTACCAGGACCCACCTTTGAGCTCGGGGTCTTGCTCCCATTCTTTTTTATACTTTCTAGCATACTTGACCCACTTCCCCATGGTTCAATTCTCCTCTCCGAGGAGGATGCGATCTTAAACCAACCTATTGAAGTTAATCTCGAATGTAAGCACGAACAAAAATTTATCTCTCAGGGAAAGGAAAATAGGCAGCAAAGCTTAGCTTGACGTGGAGCCGGTCGAAAGCTGTGCCCGGCGTGATACTTCACCCAGAAGGCCATGGCCATGAACACACTGGAGCGTGTCTTCTACCCGTGCTTCCCTTCTTTCATGTCTGCGCCACGATCGCCCGGCCCTATTTTATTGTTCTCATTTTTTGAGCATAGCCATGTAAGTACAGTGTACTGTGAAAAACCATCTACTCCCAGGCTCATCCCGATGCCCGGAGATTGGGTGTCTGACGTTGAGGCGGGATGTAAGTTTGAGTGCGTCAAATATCAAGGCCACCGGCTCAGACAACGGCGCAAAGGGGGGGGGGGGGGGGGGGGGGGGAGAGAGAGAGAGATTTCGTGCATGCACACCCGCACAGCCGTGAGGACGGCTCAGTCAGCTAAAACATAGCCTGCGAGATTCGTTTCTACTCCATCAGAGCCACCTCTGGAGCGTGGATTAGGGCGTCACGTATAGCCCAAACAAAGCCAAGTCGCCGATTTTTATTAGCCCAAATATAGCTACATAGCCAACTCGTCTCAGTCGACGCCAATTTTTTTTTCTGTAGCCCAATTTGGCTATATATAGCCAAACCTGGCAACAGTGACTCAGGAAACATTGCAAGTTTATGTTGTCGTCATTATTGTAGTCGTCGTCGTCGCTATTATGGTTGTTGCTGGTGTAATTGTTGTTGCTGCTGTTGTTGTCACATCAACCACAGAATAAAATTCTCTCTTGGTATAGTCTCTTGGAAATAAAGTACAGCTGAATATTCAAGCAAGTGAACCTTGTCTCTCAGCTCTCCCATGAACGCCAAACGCCCAATTTCACAGTTACGTGGAAAAGTTAGATTTCTACTGTAACGCGCGTCCTACCACTCTGCCGTTGGATGCATTTTTGAATTCGTACAAATTCAACCTTTCTTTCCCGTTCACTTACCGCTCACTTGCTCTTCATTTAGACGGAGGTTAAATAAACCCTACGTTATTTTTTCACACCAGTTGTTAGAGTTCCGTTAATAAGGGAGGCGAAGGTGGAAGTGACTTTATGCATATTACGAGCACTGCGAAAGTTCTAGGTGGACGTGTAAGTTATCTTTCTTTTTTATACACTTTATTCAAAGGTATTACCGTCCACGCATGTCGTTGTAGCAACAGGAGGGCCTGTCTGAACACCTGGGAAAGCGCCCGCACCAGAACAGAAAGCTCGTCCAGCTATACGCTCAGAAAGTGCTCGTGCTTTCTTTGCGCGAGTTCGCAAAAAAAAAAAAAAAAAAAAAACTATGCGCCCATCAAGCTCCCCTTGAAAACCAATATTTTTCTCTTCTTACTTCTTTCTCCCTCTGGACGGTCAGCCAACTGGGATTTCGCAGGACGGCGACAAAAGTGGGCGCCTGAAAACACGAGACCACTGTAGCGTCGGCAGCGTAGGATCGATGGGCTACGCTGGCATCCCGTTGGTGCCTATGGCGGCGTCCCCGTGCAAAGCCAACGTAACCCGACATGGAAGAACAGCCGGCTCGCAATCGAACCGGATCGCGGATCGAAAAGCTCTTTTCGGAAGGAAGAGCCAGCGCGCTCGCTTCTCGGGCTCCTGTCTTTTTCTTTTCTTTTTTTTTCTTGTTTTTTATTTGTTCACTCGCCCAATTTTTTTTCCTTTATCTTTTACAACGTGACACGCGGTTTTCTGCTTTCCTTCTGTCCTCTGAAGTTGTTTTCCTTGTGTTTGTCTTCTTCGGCTTCGACAAAGAGAAGCCCGGAGAGACATGCTGGCCTGCGCTTCCGTCTCTGGCATCAGTTTTTCCGCTCCACGGCGTGAACGGAATTGCTCGTGTGGCAACGAAAACGTCTGCTGTTGACGTCGCGTCGCTTGCCCAACTTTTGGGCCACTTGGCTCGTTGACTGCTCTTCCTTTCGGGCCAGCCCTGCCCACCCCAACGTAAAACGAAGGAGAAGAAAGAAATACGCAAGCAGTAGAGGAGGAACAAAAAATGGAAAAGCCATACAAAAAGCAACAGCTTCTTCTCTTTTCATATTTTATTCTTTTTTTTCCCCTCCCAGAGAAGGGCTGTACGGAGCTGCTTCTCCCCATGAAAGAAAAATGTTATTCGCCTATCTCTGCATACTCTACACGGGTCCGCTTGACAGCGACGTCGACACTGCCAGCGACGCGCAGCCGGCCGAAGCTACACCTTACGTGTCGAAATGGGAGGCCTGTCGGGTGTGATGCCCCCTATTTCTTCTGTCATTGTACACGCGCCGTGTCCCGAAGAAAGACGGAAACCATGTTCGAAAAGACTAAAGCAGATCGCTTATTAAAAACGCTTATGCACGAACCCGGGAAGAACGATCGCCTGCTTTTATTTATTTATTTATTTATTTATTTATTTATTTATTTATTTATTTATTTATTTATTTATTTATTTATTTATTTATTTATTTATTTATTTATTTATTTATTTATTTATTTATTTATTTATTTATTTATTTATTTTGCAATACTGAAAACAACTCTGTCGCCCAAGCAGGAGAAGTACAACATACAATACACAATAACAAGACAAGACATCCAAATAATAAAGGTAAACAGGGCAATTAAAAGCGTGCCCACGCATGTAGATCAGCGATCTCGGAGGTAACGCTCCAATTCACGAACAAAGTCGTTTCCGTCAAATAAACGTGGAAGTAATGTGTTGCACTGCGCAAGAGTTCCAGAAAAAAAAAAAAGGCTGTTTTTAAGTGTGTCAGTACCAGTACCAAAATTGGCGCCAGCGATCTTCCCCGAGTGTGCCTGGTTTTTCTTGGTGTTGCGAAGCTTAGCGCATTCTTATGTCTAATGCAATATTACGTGCAATAGAGTTATAAACAAAATTTTACGATTAATGCAACCTCTTGTGCAGGGATGCAGTGACGAAACGGCAATTAAAAAGCTGTAATCGTTGCGCAATAATGTTAAGAATATTTTACCCGTCCCGTATAAGTTATTCCTAGGATGCCTGTTTGATTGGATGATTAGACATATTTATTTCAACATGAAATAAACATATATAAGCAGGGGAAGAGGAAAGAATGTGAAGTTAATGTCTATGGGCTTAATATACACAAGTAGGCGATTGCTCGCAAGACCAAGTAAGACGATGTGGTTTGAAGAATTTTTTTTTTACCTTCTTTAGTTATTGACGACATTGATTTATGGAAAGTTCAATGAAGTGATATTGTTCCAGGTGGTGTGATACAAGATACTGCTACTAAGTGTGTTGGTGCGCGTTCCAGCTTTAAGGTATTAGCATTCATTATGTATCGGTTAATGTTAATACAAGTTTATTTATATCGGCGGCGCACTTTTCAGTGTCGTCTCCAGTATGAGCATCGTAAATCGCTTTCAAGTGTCTGCAGAAAAGAAGAAGAAAAAAAAGATACATATGCGTCCACCACTCAAGCAATCTAATTTAATAAAGCTGGCGCTTTTTATTCCCCCGAGAACTCAACATGCGCATCGAGCAGAGAGAATCGTGTCACGAGGTTCGGGATTGATTTGGATTTATGCAAGCACGCTTCGGTAACCGCGCTCGAGCATGATGAGAAGTAAAGGCTCGGCGAGCATTTCGAAGGGCGAAGCAAAATTTGTTTAGTACTACGACGCGCCGCGCCTCCTGCATTTCACGTGGACAAAAATATGGATTTGTTTCGGAGAAGTGGAAGGCCAGTCGCTATACTGTTGAAAAAACAGAGAGGTCGCACGCACGGAGAGGTTTTCGACCGCGAAAGAAGGGCTCGCATCCGGGGTGAAATGGCGCGCTCCGAAAGATCATTCAAGTTTCGGAAACGACAGTGACCATCCGCACACGAGGCGGACTGAGCGTCGGAAGCCGCACGCAGCCACGTCAGTCGCGCGCAATTTGCCTCCCCCGCGAACCCGCGAGCGGCGCAAATCGGGCGACGCCGACAGGCAGCGCTTGCGCGACGCAATGTCCGGTGCGTTCAAGCGGTGCGCGCTGTATACGTAAAAAAAAAAAAGAGAACAAGAACGTATTGCGGTATAGCTACTGCCGAGGCGGCGTCCTCGATAGTCAGGAGCGCTTCGAGACAAGCCGCAATGCGTGCACAATTCACTCAGGGCGCCCATTAATCCACATTAAGAAAGCATAGCCGGCCGCCGACGCCGCGTCTCGTGCAGGAGCCGATGCGCGGCCTACGCACATATGCACGCTGGGGGAGGGCCAAGCCTTTCCTCGGAAGGGGGCGAGGCTTAAATCGAATTAGATAACCCTTCCACTAAAGTTCCACGCGCGCGCGCGCCTGCCAGTGCCTGTGTAGAAATAAAGTCATTACCACACAATTAGAAGAAAGAAAAAAAAAAGAAAGAAGCAGCGCGCGCGGCGCACACGTACACGCGCCGTCGGCAAGAGAGAAAGCTTCTTCCTAGCGCCAAGAAGAGAACAAACAAGCAAAGAGCGAAAAGCAAGGAAATGAAAAGCGGCCGCCGCCGCTTTGGTCGGCTGACTTTGCGAGAGCGGCGCGCGGAACTTTCTGTGCGTGTGGACGCGCGTTTGTTGAGGAAGCGCTGGAATGGAGCTTTGTTTTTATTTACTCGTAGTTAACGCAGCGTAAACAGGCATTTGTCTTAATACCGCCCCCCCCCCCCCCTTCCCTTTCTTTCAGTCTTCCCGCCCGGCAAAATAAGTCGACGCAAAGTGATCGTGGGCTCCCTGTGCGCGCGCGCGCTCACACGCGTCCGCAAGAACCTTCATCCACCACATCCACTTCAGTTTTTTTTTTTTCTTCATCTTCTTCTGCGGGGGGACTCGCAACCGGAGTCGACCAGCGGCAATTCTTATTGGGGGCCGAATGCCCTCGCTACGCGATTTGAGGGTGCACAAAGGAGAGTCAAATAAAGTGGCAAGGCCGAGTTTTTTCATATCCGAGCATGAAGATTGAGATGAAAAAAAGAAGAAGAAGGAGAGACAGTGAACTCAACAATGTACCTGAAGAGAAATGAACGCAACAGAAAACCCTACTGAAAGAAAGAGACAAATACAAACGAACAGCAGCGCAGGGAGGCAGCGGCTAGCCTACATGAAGCGGCCGCTGTCCTTGAAGCATAACGAGGCGAGGGCTAGAAAACGACCGCGGGGAAGGCGCAACGGTCACGGCGTCGATCGTTGCTGATCGAGTCGAGCGAACTCAAAGTAAACACGACCGAGGGGGAAAACTTCATGAGACCAACTACATGAGCACAGCGCAGCGCGGCGGACAGGAATTTTGGATCAATAAGTACATCTTTGAAACTGTCAGCATTTTGCGCCAAACTCTCGAGGAAGCCACGATGCTATTCGCATGTCAGTATGAGCTTTTTTTCCAATTTTTTTTTTCCTTTGGAAAGTCTGCGTGTGCGTGCGTGGGTGTGTGGCTGGCTGCGTTTGTAATCGAGTCATAAAAAGGTCTCGTCTCCCCATCCACTAACCGAGAAAAGTTCTGTCCAACGTTCTTAAGACTCATACATTTTACTTGTGAGGCTGATTACCTCTTCAGTGTTTTGTGTCATTGACTTCTCAAAAAAAAAAAAATTAAGCATGTGCGACACTGTAAAGTATTTTTTTTTTTTGTCGTTAAGAGCGGAATGGGAATTCAAAATATGTTAGACTACTCTTAATTTTGCCCGATATTGTTTTTTCTTTGTCTTTTGTTTGCTTGTTTTGTTTTTTGCATAGGCTGTAACTCTCCCACAATAACGCACCCGGTACGCTTATATTACTCACGGTTGCAGAGGACGAACTTTCACAGATTATGCCTTTAGGAGAGTCAAGGTGCATGGGTGTTTTAGTTTTGTAATTCTCGTATCAACAATGACAAATTTAAGGTATTATGTCTACGAATTCCTGCCTTGAAGTAATACGAG